>NC_029792.2:672494-676549 GCF_000816755.2 Arachis ipaensis | reverse complement strand
AATGCTGGTCTTGTCGGCACTTACCTCTCTCCTATATATCCTTTGGGTTTGAATCTATCTATCCATATAATAATTGGTACGGTAGATAAGCCACCTTTATTTACTCTTTTAATTTACATAAAAGGGGCATGCTAAACCATATATATGCACCTTTTATGTTATGTTATTGAGTGTTATATATTATGAAACACCATCATTTTTACACGTACATGATACATCTAATCTTATATTACTGTATTATTGGAAACATTTGGTTTAACTAAGTACTTATTATTTCACTAGTTACATAAATTAAATACAAATATTTATAATTTTTTCCATTTCGATGCATAGTAAATAATCGGTCAAATTCGTTACTAAAACATTATTCGTTTTTTAAATTTGCTTTCAAAAAATTTTTTAATTAAATTTATTTTTCAAAAATTTTGAATTAATCACATTAAATCTTATGTTATTTTTTTTATTGACGGTGTCAAAATTTATTAATATGATATGTTAAGTGTTATTACAACATACATATAAAAATTTTAATTGACTATTAATATGATAAATTTATAAAATTAGATCAAATCAAAATTTAATAAAAAAAATTAAGACATTAAAATTCTTCAATTTAAAATTTATTTGATCTAATTTCATAAATTTATTATGTTAACTGCCAATTAAGACTATTAGATGTATGTTATAATGTCATTTAATATATCACATCAATAAACTTTGATCTAATTTCATAAGTCTTCACTATTGATTATAGTAATGCACTGTGTTATTAACCTTAATCCTATTCCACTATATATATAAATTTTCACTGTGATTATGCACCTTATGCTGTTGCCATGTATGCAAAAAAATCGTGAATAAAATAACATAAATTCTACTTAATAATTACCAAAAGAAATTGCTTCAAAGTTGAACCACTTGAGAGCAATCACGCTTCCTATGGCACACACAAAGGTTACTGAGTGGAAAAGAGTTCTGAACAATGTAAGAAGTAAGATTCCACACAAATGACCATGTTTTCAGTGTAAAAAGCAAATATGCTCTTGCACCTTTCAATAAGGCCTGTCAAATTTGCAACTATGTTTCAAAATGTCCTTTCAATTTTAAGTGATGAGTGACTGTTTCAGCTATTCAAATGCTGTTAAAAAGTATGGCATGCCTTCTGGATTTGAGTTGGAATGCTTACTCTTTAGATGCTAGTGGTTGGATTTTATTTCTTCATAATGTTCCATTCTTATTGGATAACTATGTAGCTATGTTTTTGGAACATCATATATATTAACTACAGGTTCATCAATAATGATTCTGTGAAGCTGGTCATACTCTAAGTGCTAATGCATATATATGTCTATAAATCGTGTCTGACTTTCTGTGAATGAGGTTTTTTTTGGGACACAGTTAATGGATTTGGTCCTCTTGTGTTGAGCTTTGTTAATCGTTAATGGTAAAATTTATGATTTTGTTATCATTGTCGATTTTCTTTATTATCAAAATGTAAGATATATGTCGGTAAGTTAATATATAACAAAAAAGAAAAATTAAGTGTAAGAGATCATCATTCAAGTCGCTGGAATACAAAAATTCACAAATATATCACTATCAAAGCTTAATATGTTCCAATGACGATACAATGTGTTTAATTTTTCACTTGAGCAAAATCTTGTTTCAGAGTTTTATAGATTAAAAGAACTAATAATAATAACAACTTTTTAATCAACTATGATAAATCATATCTGCTATTTCAATCATAGTGAAGAATTGCAATAAAAGGATAGTTGTGAGAATCGAACCGGTTAAATTATTGGTTTATTAGTTTATTAATTTAACTAATAAATTATTGGTCGAACCGATTGAATCGGTCATATGTAAATAAGAAAATATAAAATAGTAAAAAATTGAGTAAAGTGACAATTAGATCTTTAAAATTTTCGATTTCATATTAATTAGCCATTGAAAAAAATAAAGTACTAATTTAGTCTTCCAAAATTGTAAACGATGAACACATTATGTCCCTCCATTAATTTATTATGTGAAATTTAGTGGTGATACATATATGTCCCCACTAATTAGTCCTAAATCAAAATTTTCAAGACCTACTAACTTAATACTCTAAAAAATTTAAAATAAATATCTTTACTAATAATGTCTTATGGTCAAGTTAGCTATTCCAAAACCGCCAAAGATGTGACCTTGATTGTTGACCATTCTTTGACCAAATTAAGTCATACCCACCAATAATGGCCGCACGTACCCCTAGTCCCAACTTTAATAACTACCCACTATGCATAACTACCTAAACACACTCTCATCACTATCATGTTCTCGTGCTTATATATACAGACCCTGCACTTTGCATTGGTTTATCACTACTTTTTGCTTCTTCAACATCCATTCTTAATAAAGCATGTCACATCTATTTAAATGTGTGATTCTTTTCATCATGCTGTGTACCACAGCTGCGAGGGAGTTCAAAGTTGGTGATCACTTTGGTTGGCGTGTTCCTGATCCCACTGACACTTCATTCTACACCCGTTGGGCTGAAAGAAACAGGTTCCAAGTTGGAGATTCTCTCGGTATATATCTATATCTATATATCTATGGCATTTGCACTTAGACTTATGCAACTTATGAATGTTAATTTTCTTTGTTTTTTTTTTGTAGTGTTTGAGTACGAGAATGACTCGGTTCTAAGTGTGGAGGAATGGGACTACTTTCACTGCGATGCAAGTAACCCCATCACAGCCTTTGACAATGGCAAGAGCATTCTCAATCTTGATAGCCCTGGTGCCTTCTACTTCATCAGTGGAACCGCTCATCATTGTAGCAGAGGACAGAAGCTTCTTGTGGAGGTTATGTCCCCACAACATCATCCAGTTCCAGTTCCAGTTCCAGAATCCCCACCACCCTCTTTGCTTGCACCTCAAGGTATCTCGCTGTCGCCGATGTCTCCTTCGCCTGAAGCCTTCTCCCCAGTAGCTTCATCTCCTTATGATAGCATAGCAGAAGATTCAACCTCTATTATGCTTAGTAATTCAGCAGTTATGGCTCCCTTTGCTACATTTTTGGTTGTGTTACTCTTAGCACTCTGAATGTACCTCTTGTTATGTTTTTTTTTTTTTGGAACTCCTTGGTTGTTTAGGCATTAGTGCATTACCATTTAACCTATTCTTTTTCTGCAGCAGAGACTTTGATATATTGTATGGATTTGTATTGTATTTAATTATTTATTTATGATCATGCCTTTAAGTTTCTCTCATTTAAGTACTGCCTCTTTGTGCATCTCCATGTGATTACTCCTTTTAGCATAATAAAGTTGATTCAGATTTTCCATTTTCTTTTGGCTCTCATGTTTATGCTTCCCTGAACTTTTTAATATAATTATATTCTAAATCATAGCGTATTTATAATTTTCACGAGAACCTATATATCATTCTCCCTATTCGACTTAATCCAAACTAAAAGATCTTACAAAATAATGTTAGTTTCTATATACATATTTTCATGACAACATTCATTTGTGACTAATGCATGCTCCATTATATAGTTGAAAGATTTTAAAACATCAATTCTCCTATCATCATTATTCTTACTAATTAACACATACAAATCATTACTACAATTAAGCTAGTTAGGTTGGGTCGCAATCATCACACACTATCAAACTACTAGAGATGTGAATATCATTCATTATTATAAGGTGACTTCTTTGGTGGTAAGGATTTTAATCGTTAAGAATAACAAAAATTTGGCAGACTAATTTTGTAATTACACGTAGTAAAAAAAATCCCTTCTTTGAGTAAATCAACATCAAATCACATAGTTAAGTACCGTAATTGAGAAATAAATTAATAGAAGAATATTTGAGAATTTTTCTGACCAAAAAGTCTGGGTAGACCACAAATATAAAATAAAAAAATAGTTGAGTGTCCAAATATATTGAAAAATAACTGAATATAACCTCAGATGAATTGGATATTACAGAAAAAAATTTGTTTTATTTATCTTAAAAATTAATTAGAAGTGTATGTCAGTGTTTTCAATATTAAACTATATTT
>NC_029792.2:670314-672443 GCF_000816755.2 Arachis ipaensis | reverse complement strand
TGACTCACTAAAATATTTTTTATTTTAAGTAAAAAAAATACAATTAGACATAAGTTCAATAATAGAATTAAATAGTATATATGTTTGATGACTACATACATAATTATATACAAGTTAATTTCCAACTAATTAACTAACTAAATACTATTACTATTAGTTTTACCATTAACAGTTTTAGGTCTGCCAATAAGTTATAACTCAAATGGCATAGTCTCTCCATACTCAATTAAGAAATTGCGGGTTCGAGTCTCCTATCTTTAGTAAAAAAAAAAAAAAAAACACAGTTTCAGGCCTGGATTTACCATTCATGCATGCTCCGTTAATTACTTGATATTAAGAATTTTAAGACATTCATCAATTCGCCTATCACTAATAATACATACAAAATCAACTCATGATTATAATAATAGGAGCAAGTTACCTAAATAATTTTTTTTACAATTATATGTAAATCGCTATAGAGTATAGCAATTTATAACACGAATTAAAAAGAGAAATTGATTACCTAGTTTATATCTGTTTATAACGGAAAATAAACATACATAAATCGCTGGAGGGTATAACAGTTTATGCGAAAATAGAGGTTTATAGAATCTATTGGGAAGGATAAAGCGCTGGAGGATTTATAGAATCTCAGAGAGAGAGAGAGAGATATTTAACTTAATATTGAATAAGTTCTAAATCAAAGAATTAATATATTTTATTTTATTAAGTATTACATTTTCTTATCTCTTAAGTATTATTTCTTTCTGCAAGTTTATATACTAGTCATTCTATAAACATTTCATGATAACTAAAAATCTTTAAGAGTAAAATTATGAAAAAAATTAATTTATTTAAAATGAAAGTAATATGATTAAGTGTAATTTACTTAGATGTGATTAAAAAATAACTGAATACTATGTATTTTTTTTTGGTGACACTGAATACTATGTATAGTAAAAAATTGATATTATTGAAAGATAAAATTAAAATTTATTTCTATGTATCATTTTTGTCCCCAACGTTTTCGTCTTATTTAAGTCCCTAACGTTTCAAAATCGTCTCAATTTTGTCCCGCCGTCAATTCTGTTAACGGATCCCTAACGGTAAGACAACATTGAGTCAGTTTTGAAACGTTAAAGACTTAAATAGGACGATTGAAATGTTAGGGACAACTTTGGAACTTATCCCAAACATTGGGGATAAAAACATACTTTACTCAATCATTTATAATAGGGATTTTTTTTTATATTTTACCAATCTATTTTTGTTATTAAATTTGTCTTTAACATTATGTGTGGTATAAAATCACAGTTTTAATTTTATTTTTTTTTCACATATGATCTTATTTTTATATAATTTGCTATTTTCTATAATACAGCAAATCTTAGACTATAACAAAATATACCTGACACATATTTCATATTTATTTTCTATTTTTTTACCTACCATGCACAATAAAACACTAAACACTAATTATACAATAATTTTTTCACCTACCACATTCTATTCAACAAAATATTTTTATTTTATATTAATCATTTTGTACTACCAAAATCTATGTGAAACGAATCCTTAATCATCATTTAAATAAGATAATTAAGTTTAAAATGTAATTTTATTGTTCTCAATGTTTGATACAGTACAATAATTATACTTTAAATATAAATTAATTATATTTTATTATATTTAAGATATAATCAAATTAATTTATATTTTATTATAGCAAACTATTTTTTCTTAGATATAATAAAATACAATTAATTTATATTTGAAGTGTAATTATTGTAGGAGAGAACAATGAAATTGCATTTTAAACTTAGCTATCTTATTTAAATAAAGATTAAGGATTCGTTTCACATAGATTGGTAGTGTAAAAAAATTAATATAAAATAAAAATATTTTGTTGTGTATAACATAGTAGGTAAAAAAATTATTGTATAGTTAGTGTTGTGTTTTATTGTATATGATATAGTAGGTGAAAATATAAAATGTGTTATATATGTTTTGTTAGGGTCTAGAACTTATACTATAAAAAGAAATAGCAAACTATATAAAAACAAAATTATATGTGAAAAAAATAGAATTAAAATTGAGATTTCATACCACACACAATGTTAAATACAAATTTAATAATAAAAATAGAA
>NC_029792.2:669376-670189 GCF_000816755.2 Arachis ipaensis | reverse complement strand
ATTAAGATAAAAGAAAATGTAACACTTGATAAAATAAAATATGTTAATTATTTAATTTGGAACTTATTTAGAATTAAATTAGTATTTTTATTAAAATTTGGCGAGCACTTAACCATAAAAAAAATGAATAATCTTATAGCATTAGATGTCATCTGACATAATTAAAAATATTGATGATAATTAATTGATGGCTACACATCATAAATTCCGTTGACCTCTTAGCACTCTTTTTAAGTTAAATATGTAACGTAAACATAAAAAATTTCTCTCACCTTCCATTGTAAAGAATAAGAATGGCACCCATCTATTTTACATTTATCCTCCGTTACTATATATAGGGAGTTTAGCTATGTATAATATGCGACTCTCTTCCAAAAATTTTATAAGTCTCCATTATTACGTAAATTGTTATACTCTCTAACGGTTATGAATGTCTTTAGAAATATTATCTAATAGGGAGATATCACGGAGATATGTAATGGCGAATTCCAATGAAAGAAGCAGCAGAAGAAGATTCTTTTATAATTTATGTTTATGATTTTTTTTAATTTATTTTTATTATCTAATTAAATTTGAAACCGTCGAGCAGAGTACAAGGATTATTTAACCACCACAAATGACATAACAATTCAACTAATTATATTTTAAAAATGGTATACTATTTCGTCTTTTATTACAATAATTTAAAAAAAATTAAAACAAACACATCTAAAAATATGAATAAATTTAATATCCTTTTAAAATTAAATACATATTCAAAATACAAACTAAATAAAACTGAAATTTAAAATTTAAATTTTAAATTTATGTTTC
>NC_029792.2:665520-668906 GCF_000816755.2 Arachis ipaensis | reverse complement strand
TAATTTAAATATATATTTAAAAATTAAATTATTCAAAATTCAAAATTTTAATTTTAAAATTCTAAAATAAACCTTAAACCATCTAATTATTAAGTAAATCCGTACAAAACACTCAAAGAGAGAAGTCACGTTTGCCCCCACATCGAAAATCGAAAATCCAGAGGCGCACATCGAAAACTCAGAGGGCGCACATCAGTTATCCTCCGCCGTCGTTCATCCGCGCCACCTTCCTCTTCCGCGCTCATTCTCGACGCTGCCTTCCTCCTTCTCGACGCTCATTCACAACGCCGCATTTTCTGTCGTCAACACTCATGTTCGTCGCCGCCTTCCTCCTCCTCGTCACCATTCGTCCGCATTAACGTCGCCATTCGTCCATGCCAAAAATTTACCTAAGGTTTGGATGGATATCTGACACCATTACTTTTTTTATTATTCTGTATAAATTTTTTTTTTTTTTTGAAATAAAAAATCGAATAAAATGGCCTAAAGAGATTTTCATATATATTGCAATGTTAAATTATTTTTGCATGTGCAATTTCTGTATTTTGAAAGTGTTTTAAAAATATTTTCTGTATAATTTCATAATTTTAGATGTGTTACAATTGTTTTTTAATGTTTAAATTTAAATTTTAGATTTATGATTTTGGATGTGTTTCAAAAATATTTTCTGTATAACTTCATAACTTTAGACGTGTTACAATTGTTTTTAATGTTTAAATTTAAATTTTAGATTTATGATTTTAGATATGTTTCAAAAATATTTTTTGTATATCTTAATAATTTTAGATGTGTTACAATTGAAAAAGAAACTTCAATTAAAAATATTTTAGTTTGTGTATATAATTATATTTGATCATTCATTACTGAAAGTCGTAAAATAGATCCTGCATTTTATCCAAGGTACAATAAATAAGGGATTAATTTTGAATTCTTTTTTTGTTTCTGCAGAAGAAAGAAGAAAACTGTGTTACAGAGAGAAGGAACGTAAAAGAAAAAAATAATAACTAATTATGAAGTGAGTAGGAAGTTAGAGAAATTATAAGATTTAAATTTTAAATTCTTAATTATAAATGTGTATCCTAAAAAATAGAAATATGTTTTAATTAAAAAATAATTAAATAATATTAAAGGCTGACCAAAAGTTGAATTTTGTTGTACAAGTAGTATTTTCCAAAACCTAAATAAAAGAAATTAAAGTTGCTGATATTCACTCAAAATGAATAAATAAAAGAGCATGTGGCAAATACTAAGGATGCATGCATGGTCACGTTAGCTATAGCAGCGGGCATATTCCAAAACCGCTTAATAACTACCCACTATGCGTAACTAACTAAATACACTCGCTCTAATCACTATCATGTTCTTGTGCTTATATATACAGATCCTGCACTTTGCATTGCTTTACCAATTACCACCACTTTTTGCTTCTTCAATATCCATTCTTACTTGATTATATCCATTGAAATACAGACCGGTCATGGAGCAAGATTATGGACGTTACTTGCTTATACTTCTTGGATTATTGTTCGTTTCCTCGTAGATCCTTTTTCATTGCAACTAGTTTTTATTTGTTCCGAATTCATCTCCATCTCTTTATTATCGCGGTTCGATCCTTTTATTTGCCTAATTGTAGATTCCAGATCGCTCATTCATGTCTAAGTGTTTGTCTCTGGTTCTTAGTTGAAAAATTTTAATTTCAACGCAATTCTTTCCTCATTATTCTCTGATTTCTTACACTTTACATGTCACTTTTATTGTGTCATTTGCATTCGGATTTTTCAAGAATTCTAGCTCTGACAAAAATGAACCAAATTTTGATACGTACTTTAATAATAGGGTTTTCAAATACTAAGCCCTTGCATGTACCTTTATAAATTATGATTTTAGCTACCTTATCTGCATGGTAAATCTAGTTATATTGAATTATGAGAATCCATATCCTTATCATGCATTTCTCAGCGAATTTCGTTTTAATGCAGCCGTTTTCTTTGTTTGCTTTTGCAGCTAGTAATTTGATTCTGTTAGATTAAGAATATAACATGAGCACCACAGTTGAGGGTGTAGTTCAGCCTGGTGCTCTTATAATAATTCTCCCTCTGCAGCTGGAAGTAGCAAGGCCAGAGGTTCAAAGGAATTCGCTGCCAGCTGAGAATCTCAATGAGGAAGAGTGGGTAACTGTTTATGGGTAATGTCCTAACCTACTTCAGCATTTAAGTCTTGACTATTGATTGTAGTACTGCATTGAGTTATTAACCTTAATCCTGTTCCACTATATATAATTTTGATTGTAATTATGCACCTTAAGCTATTGCCATGTATATAAAGAAAGCGTGAATAAAATAACATAAATTTTACTTTATAATTATCAAAAGAAATTGCTTCAAAGTTCAACCACTTGAGAGCAATCATGCTTCCTATGGCACACAAAAAGCTTACACTGAGTGGATGTGCAGCTATTTCTGTGCAAGAAATATACCTTCCACACAAATGACCATGTTTTCAGTGTAAAAAACCAATATGCTCTTGCACCTTTCAACAAGGCCTGTCAAATTTGCAACTATGTTTCAAATGTCCTTTTAACAAGTTCCTCCCGCAGATTTTCTCCAGGTGATACTAATTTGGTTTTAAGGGAGTTTGAAAAATGTGGTGAAATTTTGAAACATGTTCCTGGTCCTAGAGATGCTAATTGGATGCATATTTTATATCAGGTTTGCAATCTTTCCCTTGCTTGAACATATTGATTAAATAGAAATAGTTGTGCATCAATCAATCAAAACTATGCATACATACTGTTTTGATGATATTATCAAATGCATATGCAGAATCGTTCTGATGCACAGAAAGCCCTTAACAAGAATGGAATGCAGCTCAATGGAGTCCTAATAGTTGGTGTGAAACCCTTGGATCCCATGCAACGTCAAGCATTGGATGAACGTCTTAACCATCAGGTATTTATGCCCTTTCCTCTATCCTCTGCTAGAAATTCAGAATCAAGTATGCTGAAATCTCCCTCTCGACCCTACCATTTGCAGAATGACAACTCAACTTCTCATCAAACTGGAGGAGCCATTGTTTCTCCAACAAAATTAAGGGTGCACAGGATGATGGATTGGATATTTGGAGTCTAGATGAGCTATAATGGTGGATCAGATTATATCATTCTGTTTTGTTTTAAATGACGAGTGGCTGTTTCAGCTATTCAAATGCTGTTAAAAAGTTTGGCATGCCTTCTGGATTTGAGTTGGAATGTTTATTCTTTGGATGCTAGTGGTTGGATTTTATTTCTTCATAATGTTTCATTCTTATTGGATAACTATAGGCCAGAGTCTTTGTAGCTATGTTTTTGGAACATCATATATAGTTATATATTTTTATATATTTAACTT
>NC_029792.2:661689-665276 GCF_000816755.2 Arachis ipaensis | reverse complement strand
ATTTTTTTTTTTTTATAGTACAGCAAATTCTAAACCCCAACAAAATATAGATGACACACATTTTAATAGTATTGCTTTTTTGCTTAACAATGCATAAACCACTGAAATAGTATCTCTTATGTTGCTCTTAACACTCTTCTTTATTAGTGAGGTAAGTAGATAATGAAATTTTTTTTTTGTTCCCCACGATATCCCCCAACCCGACAGGCCAAGGACTAATTCGTAATGATATTGAGCTCTATTTAAGGGTTTGCCGTTGGCCAATGAGTTGCTGCATGCACAAGGCGGGATTAGATAATGAAATTTTTTAATTGGTTCATGTTTGTATTGTGTGAATCATGATTTAGCTCATAATTTATTATATCATCAATGAATCTATATAGTTAAATCTACATAATTATATTGGAGATTGAGCGTGGTCCATGTGTTAATTTTGTTGTTAACTATGTTTGCTTGGAACAGATATAATTGAGATTTTCACAAAAGTCTTGGTGAATAAGATATTAAAAAAAATTCAACAAAATCAATATATCCTTCCGAAATCACTCGCCATTCTACATTTAATAATTGATATTTGGACATGTTTAATTACAGGATCTGTTTTCTAAAATTATGCTGTTAGCAGGGATATAAAAAATCCTTTTAATTTTTACAAATCACTTAATGTTTAATATCAAACTCTTACTTCTTTTAGTAACAAAATGCATAGAACTCTCTACAACTCCATGGCATCAATAAACTCATCTTTATTCTCATGAAAGACACCAAATCATGGTTTACATCATCAATGCTTTATTAACGTGCCAAAAATTCCATGGAGTTAATGGTGAATTTTTTTATTCTATTATTTTTTTTTCCTTCTCACATAATGTGTTGTCTTAAAAAATTTTCTATCAGATAAACTTTATGTTTCTATTGCATGCTCCCTTCAAAGAGTTTTTCCCTCATGAATTTAAGAATTAGTTCATAAGCTGATTTTGATTTTCAACTTCAAAAGTATTATGATATTCATTTACTGTTATGATCTATGGATAAACGAAGGAAAATTTGACAGAAAGCTAGAATTGAATTTTATTAATGGTGAGATTTAGATTTACATTAGAGCTACACACTATATAGGATAATATCTATCAAGAAACTAACACATTGTGGTAACTAACAATAGAAATTACTCACATCTATCTCTAATTAAGTTACTAATATCTCTAAAATTTACTATGATTGGTTGGTAGTTAAATGATTGGACTTATATTTTAGTTTATAGAATATTTTGGCTTAGAGGAAGGAAGCTAGGGTCAGGATGCCCACAACACTGGGACTCATTGGCACCTTAAAATGAGAGCAGAGAGTGGATGAAGAAAACTATCTCAACATCAATGGTAATGAAACTATGTATGGGGACAACATTGAAGATAATCACCATACTAGTGGTGAAGTTCAATTAGCAGTGATAAAAATGTTATTTTGTTGCCACTTATGTCTTTAGCAGGGATAAAAATGTTTATTTTGTTAGCAATTATGTTATTGAGGAGAACAAATATAAAAATATGTAAAGGTACCATATTTTGTATTTCCTTGTGAAACTTTGGACGTTGGAAATAAATAATATTCTCATGTATTTTAAAAATAGAATCATTCATTTGTTAGCCAATCTTAAATTTGAATAATGCAAATTGAATTTTTAAAGAAAAGTCAATTAGATGTTTGATTACTTAATAGCACACTTATCATAAACCGAATTACAAAATAATTTGCATCTAGATATATAACTGAACATCACATAGTTAATTAATTACAGTTTCTTATGTGATTATAATAAAAATCATTTGTATTAATTATTTAATATTTTTTTATGCATAACAGTTACATATTATTACAGATTTTATTTAAATACACATACATAATAGCTTTTTTTCATATAAGTAGAATCTATGGATTTTAAAAACAATTATCTGGACTATTGATAGTAGAGGACGGCACAGTATTTTATCCCATACAATAGATTTTTATGTACAAACAATTTTTTAAAGTAAAAATAACAACTATTAATATCAATAGGTGCTAATTAATTTTGATATTTATAATCTCATTCTGGGACCACTTCTAGTTCTAATAACATTTGAACAAAAAGAAATTCAGCCCCCTGATGCATACACTGCACCTTGCACCAACACTACAATCGACACAATAATAAAAACAAGAACACGAGAAAAGGGAGGTGATTGGCGGTACCAATAGCTGAAATTGGCTGCAAGAACCAGTAGAAAGATATGCAGGAGAATGACCTTGTTATGTGGAATAGCTAACATCTTCACGAAATAGTTCACCACAGCTTTTTGCACTGGCCAAAAAACTAAAGCAGCTATTATCCTATTCTTGTTGAAGAAATTGAAGATATCAAGCACGTCCTGCCACTCTGGTAGCCGATTGGGTTCGCATGCAGTCCACATCCAACAAATGATTGCAGGAAAAACGGCAAATACAAACAACCGCTCCCAAAGAGTGGGAGGGGTGGCATTAATTGCAGAAACAAGAACAATCTGAAATGGTTTATATAGCATTCCTACAAAAGATGAATGCAGACCCAGATTTGCAATCCAGTAGTAGGGTCCATAATGTGCTTCTCCCCTGTATATGATATGAAGAACTAAAAGCGCAACAAGCCATTCGTACAGAAAAAATAAGAATACTATCTCCCAAATAGAAGATTCTTGGGCAAACAAATAGTAATTAATCAGCATTTGAGAAGGTCTGTAACATAGAGTAACAATTGCTGCCATAATCTTGTAGAGTACTATAATTTTGCTGCAAAAAAAAATTTACATAAAAAAACAATGATTGGATGATTAAATAGAAAGAAAGAAGAACACTAACCCAAACCATGTCATTTTGAAAATTGCCTGTGTTTCAAAGAAAAGGAGAAGATGTGAACGTGAGAGAGAGAATAATGAAGGAACTATGAAACCTTTAAATATATACAAGTTTGTAACTGACTAATTTAAACCTTCCCAACCTCCTCTTCTCCTTCCACAATCGGGAGTTCCTCGCGACAAGCAGCGGATCACTTGCATTTTTGTTGAATAAGGTATTTTTATTTATTTATTTAATTTAATATTATTCTATATTCCACGATTTATTTAGTTGAATTTTTTATATTATGCAAAAAAATAGAATATTTGCCAATGAGTTATACCTCAAATGACATAGTCTAAGAGGTTACAGGTTCGAGTCTCCTATTTTTGCTAAAAAAAAAAATAGAATATTTAATAAATATTAGTATTATTGTATTTTTATAAATTAATAAAAGACATTCAATAAGTAAGGTTTTTTATTTATATAAATTAAATAATTATATTATTTACCGATTTCTATTATTTCCAGTATTTTTACCGAAATCCATTTTTAAGCATATTTCGTTTACAGTATAAACGAAATATAGTGCATTTCGTTTACATTGTAGACAAAGTATAGTGTATTTCGTTTACAGTGTAAACGAAATATAGTAAATATCATGAAACGTGTATATTTCGTTTACAGTGTAAACGAAATCCAAGTACTTGTAATTATAAAAAAAATTATTTTTATAG
>NC_029792.2:657365-661381 GCF_000816755.2 Arachis ipaensis | reverse complement strand
AACATGTTATTTTAATATAAAAATTTTATAAGATTTTTCATATACTCTATTATTTAAAATGTTCAAATTATATCCTTCAAATTATATTAAAATTTTTAAATTTAAATTATATATCGTTTAAATTTTGCTTATCAAAATTTTTAAATTTTTTAAATTTTTATTTTTTTGAGTACTAATTTAAATGAGATAGTTTTTAGAATATAATGTGATCGCCATTTTAAATTATTATTTAATCGCTACGATTTAAATGGACAGATTTAAATTACGTGTTTGAATGGGCAATTTTAAATGATGTCATTTGAGTCAAAACCGCTCATTAAAACCGTCTATCTCCCATGTTAATTGAAACGTTTAGAATAACAAGTTATTAGTTTAAATTTTAAAAGATAGATAAGATTCAAATTAAAAAACATATATCGAATTTTATCTTTTAAATCGGTCAAAATTATATTTTAATACCGTTTTATCATTTTAAAAATTATATTTTTATACCTATAAAAATTAAATTTTTTATAATTACAAGTACTCGTATTTCGTTTACACTCATTGTATTTCGTTTACACTGTAAACGAAATACGTGTAAAATACATTCGTTTACACTGTAAACAAAATATGCTTAAAAAAGGATTTCGATAAAAACACTGGAAATAATGAAAATCAGTAAATAATATAATTATTTAATTTATATAAATAAAAAATCCCAATAATTATTCTAAATTTTAATATTTATCTTTCTATTTTTTTTTTACATATTTTACAAGATATATATTCAAATTTTTGTACAATCATAATGATAAAAAAATAAAAGAATTTATGCATTTTTAAGAGGAAGGCTAATGTTCAATAAGGAGAAAATCTAACTTCCACAATATTAACACCTATAGATAATTTTTCTACTTCTAAATCATGAAGAAGTGAGATGCAACTTTCAAAGGTTCAAAGAGTTGTATCTGATGAGTTTGATCTTAATTCTTTGGAACGAAACCTTGGAAAACGGCTTTAAATTTGGCAATATCATTCAAACCAAAGAGATGAGGTTAGACTAGCTTATCTTAAAAGGGGTCTATATCAGAAGTATCTTGACAATTATCCTTTATCTGGTACGAAGCATTCAAGACAATTTTATTATGCTTAGTTTGGTATTTTTCCCTTCATGGTTAGAGTATTCATCTTCTGAAGATGCAGCATATTGTTTATTTTGTTATTTGGTTAGCAAAAAACTCAGTGGACATAATAATTCAGATGTTTTTATTAGTTAAGGGTTTAGAATTTGACAAAAGGTTAATGATGGAATGAATTGTACTTTTCTTAAATATATTGGAGATTCTTGCTCACCACACAATAATGCAGTTGGAGCATGTCTAGACTTACTGAATCAGGCAAGTCACATCTAAAATGTAATTGAGGATCATACTTCTAAAGAAATTCAAAAGAATCGATTGCGTCTAAAATCTTCTATTGATGCAACTCGTTAGCTTACATTTCAAGCTTGTGCTTTCAGAGGTCATGATGAGACTCTGGAATAAAAAAATCAAGGTAATTTTTTGAAATGATAAAACTTATAGCTTTTTACAATGATGAAATTGTAAAAATTGTGTTAGAAAATGCTCTATCTAATGCTAAATATACTTTACATCAAATTCAAAAAGAAATCTTGTATAGTCTCTCAAACAAGGTGAGAAAGTATCTTTGTGAGGAAATTGGAGATTCTAAATTTTGTATTATAGTAGATGAAACTCGTGATGAATCTAAAAGAGAACAAATAGTACTTGTTTTAGGATTTGTTGATCTACATTATTTTATTCAAGAGCGTTTTCTTGATCTTGTGCATGTTAAAGATACTCTATCATTAACTCTGAAACAAAAATTGTGTGACATTCTTTTTCGACATGGTCTTGATATCTCTAATATTCGTGGTCAAGAATATGATGGTGCCAGCAACATGAGAGGGGAATGAAATGGTTTACAAGCCCTTATGTTTACTATATCCACTATTTTGCTCATCGATTACAACTTGCATTAGTTGCTGCATCTAGTGAAGTTATTTTTGTGTATCAATTTTTTTTAAAATTGACTTTCATTGTCAACATTATTTGTTCTTCTAGTAAGTAACATGATGAGTTACATGCTGTCAAGACATATGAAATTGCTCATTTATTAGAGATTGATGAACTTGAAACTGGTAAAGGAACAAATCAAATTGGTACTTTGAAACGAGCAGGTGATATTCGATAAAGTTCTCATTTCTCTTCTGTTTGCAGTTTGATAAATATGTATGGTGCAACGTTGAATATTTTACAAAAGATTATTATTGATGGATCAACTTATTCTTTGTGTGATGATACAGATAGTGCTTACAATACCCTGACTTCATTTGAGTTTGTATTGATCTTGCATTTGGTGAAAGATATTATGGAAATAACTGATGTTCTTTGTCAAACTTTACAAAAACAGTCTCAAGACATAGTATTGTGCAACTATTTCATTCTACAAAAACACTTATCTAAAACATGAGAGATGACAGATGGGAGGAATCACTAAAAAATGTGAAATTATTTTGTAAGCAACATGATATTCTAATTCCTAATTTAACTGCTTCTTATATAGCAAGACAAGAATGCTCGCGTCACCAAAAAGATCATATTACAGTTGAGCAT
This sequence comes from Arachis ipaensis, assembly GCF_000816755.2. Lineage (NCBI taxonomy): Eukaryota > Viridiplantae > Streptophyta > Magnoliopsida > Fabales > Fabaceae > Arachis > Arachis ipaensis. The sequence goes on along the minus strand of NC_029792.2, from coordinate 658,724 downwards.
TATTTTAGAGTAGAGATATTTTTAGTCACAATTGATAAGCAATTACAAGAGTTGAATAGCAGATTTAATGATCAAGGAATGGATCTACTAAGTTTGAGTTTTACTCTCATGTCTCAAGATGCTTACAAAAATGTTGACATTGCTAAAATTTTTACTTTTGTTGACAGTTACTATCCTGAAGACTTTAGAACAAGAGAAGATTAATTTGCCTTTTCACCTTCAATATTTTATTCTTGATACTCGTCAGCATTCAAAAATGAATAATTTGTCAACTATTCATGAATTGTGTAGATATTTAGCAAAAAGAAAAAAGTGTATCACCGGATTGATAGATTAATTCTTCTGATATTAACTTTTTCAGTTTTTATAGCTACTACATAGCGCTCATTTTCAGCAATAAAAATATTGAAAATAAGATTAAGAAATAAGATGGAGAATATTTTTTTCATGGATAGTTTAATTATTTATATTAAAAAAATTATTAAAAAATTTACTTATTTACCGTCTTTTAATTTATTAGTTATTTTGTGCATGCTAAACTACATGCACCTTTTTTGTCATGTTATTCAGTGTTGTTATGAAACAAAATTATTTTTACACATACATCTAATCGTATACTACTGTATCATTGAAATCATTTGATTCAACTAAGTACTTATTATTTCACTAGTTATATAAACACAAATATTTATAATTTTTTTTTCATTTCGGTACATACTAAATAATCTATTTAAAATTATAAATGTTTTTCCTTTCCTTTGCTGCTGGTATGTATATATGCGTTTGATAAAAAGGATTTCATTATCCTGAAATTATTTGAATGAGTGATCAATATTTTTTTTTTTTTTTGGTATTAATGAGTGATCAATATTATTAAAATAAAATAAAACTGTAAGTACAATATATTGTTTTTTTTTTCGGTTCAGAGATGAAAAATTAAAATAAGGTCTACGATCACGAAATCCATCATGAATGGGCCCAAATATAGTGATCCAGTTAAAACCAAACCAGCGATGAGTATGTTGCATGTGAGCTTGTTTCATTATTTGATTTATTTCTGTGATCCTTTTGAGTAGAATACTTTTGTCAACAGAATATGGAAAGCGTGCTTAGGTAATCTTTGGAGCTGTTTTTTTCTATTTTGGTTAAAATTTTATGCGCTTATTTTGCATGGATACTTATCACTTCTGTCAACAGGATATGGCTTTCAAAAACCCATTATAGATGTTGCATCCATTTTTAAATGAAAAGCATTGCTCTAGTTTTAGTTTCATATTGATACCGTATAACAATTAATTGTTAATTTAATAAAAAAAATTAAATAACTAAAATCATACATTTAATAAAAATAAATTTTGT
>NC_029792.2:627707-657324 GCF_000816755.2 Arachis ipaensis | reverse complement strand
AAATATTAAAAATACATTTTGAAAATAAACCAATCAAACATATTTTTATTATTTTCGATATTCAAAAATATATCTTCTTTTTACAAACCAATCGCATTTTTTAAAACGTGAAAAATTGAAAATAAAAATTATTTTCTAAAAATAAAAACAGAAAACAAAAACAAAAAATATTTTCGCAGACCAATTAACCCCTAACTTTGTTTTTGCCTTTTTAAAATTATTTTTGTTAAAAATATTTTTAAAATATTTAATGAATCATATTTTTATATATTTTTGTTTTCATCGAAAATAAAAATAAAAACACCAAACCAAATCATCCCCTTAGCTTTACTTCTTGATGCTCAAATTAAAGTGTATGTTAACCCTGGAACTTTGTATACCAAAAGTTTTATTTTCCATTATTCCCTCAGGCACTTGGATACACTTAAGCTTGACACTGCTGCCTCTATAATAGGAGTAGTTCTCCATTGTTTTTGCATTGCTTCGGTTATTAATATTTTTTTTGGTTTTAAAATAAAGCATCATAAGGTTAATTTATTGGATTTCACTAGAGACACTAGATTGGAGTGACAAGAGAATCCCCATATTTTTTCCAGCCTTAAACATAGTGATCAACGTAAACTTCTCTTCTTAGTTGACAAACTATTAAAGAATAAAATTAAAATATTTATAATCTCACCGCGCATATGTTCGGGTTACGAGAATGGATCATCTCAATTGTTGAAAAAAATTAAAAGAGTAAAGTATGATCTATAACCTTTCAATACACTTTCTCTCATATTTTCTTGTGATTCCACTTATAACAATTAATGGTGAGAAATCATACTTTATTCCTTCAATTGTTAAAAGAAATTGAGAGGATCCATTTCCCACGGGCCACTTCTAGTTCTCATAAATATAAAAGAGTACGTGGCAACTTGCATGCATGGTCACATTAGCTATAGCAGCGGCCATATTCCAAAACCACTAAAGATGTGGCCTTGATTGTTGACCATTCTTTGACCGAATTAAGTCATACCCACCAATAATGGCCGCACGTTAGTCTCAACTTTAATAACTACCCACTATGTATAACTACCTAAACACACTCTAATCACTATCATGTTCTTGTGCTTATATATACAGACCCTGCACTTTGCATTGGTTTATCACCACTTTTTGCTTCTTCAACATCCATTCTTAATAAAGCATGTCACATCTATTTAAATGTGTGATTCTTTTCATCATGCTGTGTACCACAGCTTCGAGGGAGTTCAAAGTTGGTGATCACTTTGGTTGGCGTGTTCCTGATCCCACTGACACTTCATTCTACACCCATTGGGCTGAAAGAAACAGGTTCCAAGTTGGAGATTCTCTCGGTATATATCTATATCTATATCTATGGCATTTGCACTTAGACTTATGCAACTTATGAATGTTAATTTTCTTTGTGTTTTTGCAGTGTTTGAGTACGAGAATGACTCAGTTCTAAGTGTGGAGGAATGGGACTATTTTCACTGCGATGCAAGTAACCCCATCACAGCCTTTGACAATGGCAAGAGCATTCTCAATCTTGATAGCCCTGGTGCCTTCTACTTCATCAGTGGAACCGCTCATCATTGTAGCAGAGGACCCCACTACCTCTGCTGCTTGGCAAGTTTGTGTTTTGCTTTTCCTTTGCTGTAATTTGCTTTACTGTTTGTCCTTGGAGAGGTGAGAGTCCTTGTGTCTTGTTGCTTTGCTAGAGCCCCAGCTGTCCTTGATGTTGACAGATGTCCTTTTCTTTCTTTTCTTCTTTTGCCAACACATAGCCTTTTATTCTTAGCTGATCGGTGCAATGAGAATGAGCTTGGCTCTTTTACATTTGCTGAAGTACTAGCTGGTCTTGGACTAAGGCAATGTAGACTTGGGCATTTACTTGGAGCATTAAGGAAACAAGTAGCATTGTTTGGTTTGTGAGATAGTTAATGGGCCTACCACAATAAAACACACATTAAACAATATTGGGCTTTTTCACCCAAAACAATGTTTGTCATCATAACCCAAAATCAAAACTAGACTCAACAATCTCCCCCTTGATGACAAACATGATAAAATAGGGAAATTAAAAAATTTAAATGAGTTAAGAACACTTCCCTTTGATGACATTCAGATTGTGAGTTGCTCCCCCTGAATGCTAGCATTGCTCCCCCTTTATCATGGCTTACATCTTTTCCTGAACAAAATTTAAAAACAGCCAAGACCAATATATCCAAACAATATATCACAGTAATGGAAGCACAAAACAATTAACACTATGGAAGCACAGAGCAATTAACACTAAGCACAACACAAGCACACCACAAGATATATCATAGCACCACAAAACATTGTTCTTAACTATTACTGTTAATCCTTAAGCCAAAACTAACATTCCTTTTCTTTTCTCCCCCTTTTGTCATCAAGGGAGGAAAGGAAAAAAAACAACCTGCACAAAATTTGTTAGTGGCTGGTGCATATAGTTTAAGTAGCAGAGTAGTTAAAGTCTTTACAGTCATCCAAAATATTTAACAAGTTCAAAAGGAAACTAAGTCATAATCACAGATGAGATAAAATGAGCTAGGCATCAGAGTTGGATTCATCAGAGGTTCCCTATCTCGCCGTCGCCAATGTCTCCTTCGCCTGAAGCCTTCTCTCCAGTGGCTTCATCTCCTTATGATAGCATAGAAGAAGATTCAGGCTCTATTATGCTTAGTAGTTCAGCAGTTATGGTTCCCTTTGCTACATTTTTGGTTGTGTTACTCTTAGCACTCTGAATGTACCTCTTGTTATCTTTTTTTTTTTTTTGAACTCCCTGGTTGTTTAGGCATTAGTGCATTACCATTTAACCTATTCTTTTTCTGCAGCAGAGACTTTGATATATTGTATGGATTTGTATTGTATTTAATTATTTATTTATGATCATGCCTATAGTTTCTCTCATTTAAGTTTCTTTTTTCCTCTTTTGTGCTCAACTATTTTATTAGCTTAGTCATTGTTACTTAAGTAGAACATTCAGCTTTCTACTTTAAACAAATAAAGTTTTAAGCAAATAAGTTTGAAGACTAAGAAATGGTAAAACTAAACCCTGCATAGACCAAATATACAAATGCATTATTGATGGTTCTAGTTGAACTTGAGAAGGGGGGTTGAATCAAGTTAGCTTAAAACTTTAAGTTTCAAACTCTGTTTTTGCTGTTGCTCGAGTTAGGATATTGATGCAGACAGTACTTAGGGCATCAAAGTATGAAACATTGAGTGTTTCATCCCACTTACCAGAGGTGTAGACATCAGGGCCTCGATCCTGGTAATCTAGGGCTTTGCCTAGGTGATATTTGTCAAGAATAATCACTTTGCCTTTAACAAAAGAGGCGATTCTCCCTTCTTTGTAGGACATGTTGCTATAGAACTGTTTTACCAAATCAGGTTAAATTTTCTCTTTGATGGACAGTATGGATGTCCAACCTTGATATGCAAACAATGGGGTAAAGTTCAGGCCTTTCTTACGGAGTTTGTCAAGATTGACAAGCTTCGAGGGACAGAATTTACGCTTGTAAACATCTTTGCAGAAAAACAGATAGTTCATGAGAGATTGAAAACGACGACGATCAAAGGACTCATCAGGAAAATCAGCATAAAATGACTTGTAAGCAATAGGATTTGAGAGTCTAGGTTCAGCAACAGGACGGAGGTCAAAGCCAATGACTGTACCGCGAGTATGGCGATTCTGAGTGGGGCGAGTCTCTTCGTCTTCGTGAAGAGGCCTCTTTCCTCTGGAAGAGCTAGGTTTGGAAGAACTCGGCTGAGAAGTGTTTGGTGGAGGAGGAGGAGGTGTAGGGCGAGGGGCAAAGCCAGGGCGGCGAGCAGTAGTCTTCGTGCGGGCCATGTCAGGAGAAGGGTTTGGTGGTGGAGATGGTGAGGAATGAGTGGGGGAATGAGAGGGAGAAGAGTGTGTGTGATCAGAACGGTGGGTGCTACTGTGGGAGCCTCTGTGAGCAACTCTCTTCTTTCGAGCCATATTTATAGAAGCACTGGTTCGGAGAAGATGAAAGAGTGGAGAGTGGAGAGTGTGGTGTGAATGGATGCATGCAGTGGGAAGTTATTATAAACTTAGAGAAGTGTAAAGGTTGCACCTTGAAAAAATAAAAATCCCAACTTTGAAAACGTATAGGAAGTAACAGCTGTAATTGTTGTACATTGCAGATGGGAACAAAAGCAAAATAAAATTTGGATTTGAAAACAAATTTTAAATGAGGCCCAAAAACTTATTTCAAAAAAAAATGAAAAAGCAACTATGAAATGGGCTCAATTGGATTCAGTAAAGAAAGCCCATATGTCGAGACTGCTCCAGCACGAGATGTTCATCATTCAGGCCTGAATCCAGTAGGCTTCATAGTGACTCAATGAAGGTTACTCATCATCTGCCAAAAAAATCTCACCGCGATTCAAGAGACAAAACACAAAAGATCTCATTATCAGAAACATTAAGAAAACAGAGATGAAGTTAGAATGCCCAGTTCAGTTCTTAACTTGCAGAACCTCTCCTCTATCAATGGTTTGGTGAATATATCAGCTAGCTGACCCTCAGAATTAACAAACTGAATATCTAAATTTCCATTTTGCACATGTTCTCTTATAGAATGAAAACGAACTTCAATGTGCTTTGTTCTAGAGTGCAAAACAGGGTTTTTGGAAATATTGATAGCACTCATGTTGTCACAAAATAATGGAATATTTGAGACATTCAATTTATAGTCAGCTAGTTGAGTTTTCAGCCATAATAATTGAGAACAACAAGAGGAGGCTGCAATATACTCAGCTTCGGCTGTAGAAAGTGCTACCGTAGCTTGCTTTTTGCTAGACCAAACAATGAGAGATTTCCCAAGAAAGCAGCACATGCCACTTGTGCTTCTTCTATCAGTCCTATCCCCAACAAAATCTGCATCACAGTCTTGATGGATGAATATGCCTTCTGCAGTTTGCTTGATTTGTAAGCCTAGGAAGAAATTGAGTTCTCCCATCATGCTCATATCAAATTCATTGGTCATAAGCTTAGCAAAATCTGCACACAAATCTTCATTAGCCAAACCAAATATAATATCATCAACATAAACTTGCACAAGAATAAAGTGATCATGATAATTTCTAATAAATAAAGTGGTGTCAGTGGCTCCTCTTTGAAAGTTATTTTTCAATAAAAATGAGCTAAGCCTCTCATACCAAGCTCTAGGAGCTTGTCTTAAACCATATAAGGCTTTAGCTAGTTTGAAAACATGGTTAGGAAAAGTTTTGTTTTCAAACCCAGGTGGTTGAGCCACATAAACCTCTCTATCTATTATGCCATTGAGGAAAGCACACTTTACGTCCATTTGGAACAACTTGAAGCCACAATGAGCAGCATATGCAAGGAGCAATCTGATGGCTTCCATTCGAGCTACGGGTGCAAAGGATTCATCAAAATCAATCCCTTCCTCTTGATCATATCCTTGAGCGACCAATCTAGCTTTGTTTCGGACTATGGATCCATCTTCACCCAGTTTGTTTCTGAAAATCCACTTAGTGCCAGTGACTTTCTTTCCATTTGGATAAGGCACTAATGACCAGACCTGGTTCTTCTCAAATTGCAGCAATTCTTCCTTCATAGCTAGCACCCATGAAGGATCAGCAAGAGCTTCTTGGATGTTTTGTGGTTCAATCTTTGATAAAAGAGCAATGTTGTTAGATTCGGCTCTTTTCAAAGATGAACGGGTAGTCCTGCCAGTGGATGGATTTCCTATTATGAACTCTTCAGGATAGTTTTTCAGAAACCTCCATTCTCTTGGTCTTTTTGACTGGTTTGAGGATTCAGGTTCCTCTTGATCAACAATAGCCTCTGCATCAGTATTTTCTGCAGCAACAGGAGATAATTCTAAATTGTCTCCTGCAGAATTGAAATTTTCGTTGCTAGTAGGTGCAGCTTCATGAGAACTTGAATTTTGATGAACTGGCTCATCATTCTTGGGTAGTTCAGCTTCGAAACCTGGACTATCATCTATGCAAACACTAGGAACAATGTTAGTCTCACAGAATGTGACATGCATGGTTTCCTCAACAGTTTTGGAGTTTTTGTTATAAACTCTATAGGCCTTACTATTTGTGGAATAACCAAGAAAAATCCCTTCATGTGTTTTAGGATCAAATTTTCCTAAATTTTCTTTGATATTCAAAATGAAACACTTGCAGCCAAACACATGAAAATAACTAAGATTAGGAGGATGCCCTTTCCAAAGTTCATATGGGGTTTTCTTCAAAAACTTCCTAATGATGGTTCTATTTAAAACATAGCAAGCTGTGTTCACAGCTTCAACCCATAAGAACTTAGGGATTTCATATTCACATAACATAGCTCTAGCCATTTCTTGTAAACTTCTATTTCTTCTCTCAACAACACCATTTTGTTGAGGAGTTCTTGGACAAGAGAAGTTATGTGATATGCCTTGTTCATCACAAAAAGATTCAAAAGATTGATTTTCAAATTCTTTACCATGGTCACTTCTAATTGAAACAATTTTTAAACCTTTTTCATTTTGAACCTTTTTGCTGAATTTCTCAAAAACTGAAAAAGCCTCATGTTTATGAATTTTTTATTTGTTCATTCAGCTTTTTATTTTCATAAATCAAATAAGTGGAAGCAGTAACTTCATGCTTGAGCTTGTATTTTTCTAATTCAGCTCGCAAGGCAATGTTTTCTTCTTTTAAAAACTTTTCATTGCTAGTTTCATTTGCCTTAACCTTTTTCAAAAGAAGATCATTTTCTGTCCTCAAAGCCTCATTTTCTTTCTTACATTTAGCATACTTATCCAAGAGTTTCTTAGAGTTCACAGAAATGTCTTTGATAATGTAGTGCAGTTCATCAATAGATAAGTCAGAGAGATCTACCTCATCTTCATCATTATGATCTGCCATCAGACATAGTTGAGCTTCTTGATCTGAGCTCTCTGAGCTGGTGTCGTTCTCCAAGTCCTCCCATGTTGCCATCATCACCTTCTTTTTGTCTTTCTTTGGTTTTTTGCCTTTCTTAAGTTGAGGGCAATCTGACTTGAAGTGACCAGGCTCCTTGTAGTGATGGCATGTGAACTTGACTTGATCTTTCTTGACATCTTTGGATGAGGAACTTCCTTTGCCTTTGTTTTTGTATCTTAGTAGTCTTCTCATTTTTCTTGCAAAGAGCACCATTTCTTCATCTGAGAAACTGTCATCAGATTCTTCTCCTTGGGCTGTCATTCTTGATTTTAGTGCTATACTTTTCTTTTTGTCATCTTTGTCTTGAGACATGTGAGTGGTTTCATAAGCCAGCAGCTTGCCTCTCAGCTCATCATAGGTGATTTTGATCAAATCATTCCTTTCAGAGATGGCTGTGCTTTTCACTTCCCATTTCTTAGTGAGACTCCTCAGAATCTTTCTTACTAAGGTTTCTTCAGAGTAGCTTCTTCCCATGGCGTCCAGATTATTGATGATTATCGAGAACCTTTCGAACATTTGATCAATGCTCTCATCTTCCTTCATACTGAACATTTCATACTCCTTCATTAATATGTCGATTCTGGTTTCCCTCACTTGCTTGGTGCCTTCATGAGTGAGTCTGAGCTTATCCCAAATTTCTTTAGCCGTTTTGTACCTTGACACTTTTCTGAACTCTTCAAAACTGATTGCACAGTGCATCAGGTTGATTGCCTTAGCATTGAGTTCAACCTTCTTCTTTTCTTCATTTGTCCATTCGCTGTCCTCCTTTGCCACAACTTCTCCATCAGCATTCTGTTTGGTGGGAACGTCTGGACCATTGAGAATGATCTTCCAGATGTTGTAGTCGATCGACTGTCTGTCCTTGATGTTGACAGATATCCTTTTCTTTCTTTTCTTCTTTTGCCAACACATAGCCTTTTATTCTTAGCTGATCGGTGCAATGAGAATGAGCTTGACTCTTTTACATTTGCTGAAGTACTAGCTGGTCTTGGACTAAGGCAATGTGGACTTGGGCATTTACTTGGAGCATTAAGGAAACAAGTAGCATTGTTTGACTTGTGAGATAGTTAATGGGCCTACCACAATAAAACACACATTAAACAATATTGGGCTTTTTCACCCAAAACAATGTTTGTCATCATAACCCAAAATCAAAACTAGACTCAACAATTATATTAGTTAATACCAAATATTCTATTTGAGTATGTAATTACTAATCAGTAAACAAAGCATACATAATCTCTTCAATGTGTATACAGGGTCAAAGTATTCCCGTGGAGTGCAATGTAACTTTCTTAGTCATATATGATATCAGCTATGAATTGGTAAACAGAGCTATTCTATTCCTAATTTTATGAGGCTGGACAATTCTGCTTTGAACCAAATCTTAATTTAAACAATTTTGAATTCAAAATAAGCAACTTTGTAATACCATATATTATATATATTATATACTATATATAACAATAGATTAAGATCAAGTAGCTTTCTGGAATTTATACACATTGGCCACTATTATAGGGATGGGGACACATTATTTTCATTATGAACCAAATTAAGTTAATCAATATGAATGATAGCCATGTAAATAAGAGCTCTCAACATCTGAGTTTTGACTTTCTCCATCAGAGTTTGCACCTTCCTTTCTTGTCTTTTTCCACTTGAATTTCCTCAGCCAATGTTCAACCAGCATCACACTAAGACCAATGAAGATTGTCCCAAGAGAGCCACCACCAAGTGCTATCAGCATCACAGATAGCCACTGCATCCCTTCACTATGTGGCAAGATCATCCATGTTGCTGCAACATAACCACTTGCCATAAATGCAATAGCCACCCACATAACCTTGTGAGCTATACTCAATAGTCTCATATGTGGTTTCCTCTTAAAAGGAATGATACTAACAAGAACAATGACTATAGATAGAGAAGTGAATAGTGCTATGTCGTTGCTTATTGCAAATACCTTAAAAGCTGTTGTATTACTCACCATTGACTTCCCCTTCATTGGTCCTTCTTGGTATACACCACCAGGAGGAGAAATACCAGCAGCAAAAGTCACAGTTGCAATCAAAACAGCAACTAAAATGATGGTGTTTCTTGCATTCAGTGTTGCCTCTTTGTGCATCTCCATGTGCTTACTCCTTTTAGCATAATAAAGTTGATTCAGATTTTCCATTTTCTTTTGGCTCTGATGCTTATGTTTCCCTGAACATTTTTGGGACAAGTATTGTGGCTTGTAGGTAGCAATATCAAATCTCTCGCTTACTTGAGGCTGCTGAGGCGATCTAGAGTCTGCGCTTTTGCTAAGTTCTGGTGGGCTTGTGCATTCAATAGATAGAATTTCATGTGACATTTGCAATTCATTAGAAATGTACCTTCTTGAGAGGGAAAGCCTAGAAGCTATAGGTGACAGAAAATTGGTTCTGTCTCCTTCGAGCGCGCAAGAGGAAGATTGGCTTCTTTTACCTCCGGCTCTGATAAATATGGTTTGCAATTGCCTATTTACTGCAGTGTCCTTAGCCTTCTCAAGGATGTCAAGTGCTGTGAACCCTTCGCTGTTCCGAGTATTAATGTCCAGCTTTGTCTTGCTGATCAAGAAATCTGCTATCTAAATTGATCATAAAACTATAAGCACAATCCACAGGTATAGTTTATCATTCAAATTCAATATAAATTTGATTGGCTATGACATATAATAACAAGGTTTTCAAATCATTGACACATATCAATGGATGTAATGGAATTCCAAATTTGATCACAAATTGAATTTTACCATCACCTTGTGGCGCCCTCCGGAAACTGCAAGATGCAAGACACTGTTGCCATATCTATCTTGACAGTGCAATAGATTTGTGCCATTAGAGACTTTCACCAAGTATTCCAAAGCATGATAGCACCCGTACCTCACAGCTATATGAAATACTGTTTCTTCTTCTGTGGTGAGATAGAGAAATGATGCAGAACAAGTTGACACAAAATCTTCAAGGACAGAGACTCTCCCATTCTTCACTGCCAGATGCAATGGTGTGTAGCCATTGTTGTTGTATTGTAAAGCCAGATTCGGATCACGCCTTAGTAGGATCCATATAATCTCTCTGTATCCTTCATTACAAGCATGATGCAGTGATGAATTCCCATCTTCATCAATCACTTGAACAAGCTCAGGCCACTTATTCAACAACTCCCTAACAATATCTGCAGATCAAACACAATCCATAAAGGTTAGTTGTAAAACATAAAGCAACATTCAGAATTTCTATAGAAAACTATGATTCCAACCTGTGTGTCCTCTTGATGCTGCTATAAGGATACAAGTTTGATCGAATTCTGCAGTGCTTCGCTCTGCGAACTCAGGTAGATTCAGGAGGAGGTTAACCATGTCAAGATGGCCATGACTGCATGCTAGAAACAAAGGACTTTTGCAAGAAGCATAAAGCTTATAAGCAGCATTAGGATTGGCATCAAGCAGCAACATTAAGACCTTAGCATTCTCTTGGCGGCACGCCTCATGAATCGGAGTCTCATGTTTCTTATTCTCAACACAAACCATGTCAGGACACATGCTGATAATCTCAGACACCATTTCAGTGCAACCATACTTGGAAGCAATGTGCAATGGAGTGCTGTAGGAATCAGCTGTTTTCTGATTCAGGATTCCTTCATTCTCCTTAAGGAGGCTTGAAAATGTTGCTATATCATTTTTTCTAATTGCATCAAACAGATTTGGATCCATATTCATGGGCTTGAAATAAGGCAACTCCTGAAAGTGAGAGTGAATAGAGCAAAGTTCTGTGTCCTCTTTATATAATGTTTAGCAGTTAATCAGTTATACCAAGTGAAGTTGCAGAAAATGTTTGGAAACTTACTGTACAGAAAATGATTACGTTGGTTATAGACTTTTAAAAGTCTCAAACATGTTCAAGGAAAATTCTTGTGTTGTTGTCTCTCAAAGTGTTGAATTTATTCAGCAAAAGAAACTTCTTGGTATGACTTTGAATGTGAAAGTAAAACTCCACATTCTTTCTATTCATTTATCAAGTGTATTATAAAATTGAGCATATTTTATTAACTCTCATATCATGTCAATGTTAATATTGAACTTTAGTCCTAACTGAAACCTCAAAAACTAAATCCATACGCATATAATTGTTGGAATCATTATAAGAGGCGCTTTGATGATTTAGCAGTTGACCTGAGACTTGGCATAATGGCCGAACAAACAATAATACATTTCAAAATTTGTCATCCAATTTCTCCGAATATAAGTTGATCGGAATATAATTCACTTAAACCAAGATTTTGTGTTTTATTTGTAATTCGTAAGTAGGACTAGAAGTAAGTCGAGTTGAGACCAAGCTCAAGTTCGACTCATAAAAATTGAGCTTGGCTCACGACTCAACTCATTAATAATTGAGCCTATTTTTTAAACTCAAGTCTGACTCATCGAAAACTCACGAGCTGGCTCAAATAATAAGAATATAATCTATAATTTTATATCAATAAATTATAACTTATATATATTAAAAATATTAAAAAAATAAATTTAATATATTGTCTATCTATCAATTATAATTTTTTTATTTATGTCCTACATCAAAATTATATATAAAAAATGACTATAAAATTTTAAACATTTAAGAACATTAATATAAGCTCAAGTTCGATTCATTTAATTTATGAGCTCAATTTCAAGCTCAAGTTTAGCTTACCTGTTCACAAGTTTAGCTTATCGAGCTATTTATGAGTCGAGCTCGAGCCGGCTTATGAGCTAGCTTGACTCACTTCCAGCCCTATTTGTAGGCTTAGTTTGGTAAAGCTTTTACTTTTCAAAAGTAGCTTATAAAAGCTAATTTGTAAAAGATGGCTTTTTAAAAGTTGTAACATTTATGTTTGGTAAATCAAATTAAAAATTGCTTTTAATAATCACAAGCAACAACAATTGCATTTGGTAAAATAGCTTTTAAAATTTAAAAATACTATAATAGACATAAATACAAGCATTAAATTTAAAAATTAGTTAACATATGAGGTTATATTAGATTTGAAAAGCATAAGCCAACTTTAAAAAGCTCTATTTTAAGTGCTTTTAAAAGTACCCCGATCTTTTTAAAGCTGCAAGCACAAGCACATGATCTTTTTTATTTACCAAACACAAAATGAGGAGCTTGAGCTTTTAAAAAGCACAAGCACCTCTTCGAAAAGCTTTACCAAACCAAACCGTAAGCGAGCTCGAGTCGGCTTATGAGCTAGCTTGACTCACTTCCAGCCTTATTTGTAAGCATTTTAGCCTTTGCTACTTTTCCTTCTCAGCACCTAAACCATATGTAATCTAGAAAAATAATTGGTTTCCAGGAATCTCCAGTGCAATTTACTCGCACTTTGTTGTGTAGTTTCTGATGGGACCTAACAACAGCATGATAGCATGATTCTTTGAACTTACCAGCTCCAAAAGTTCATGAATTATAATTTAAACACTATTATGTAACAATGCTCTAAACACAAGAAATGAGTTTTGTATAGCAAGTCTTCCTTCACTGATGGTAGTTATTTATACTTTTTCGGCACATAAATAGTATGGTAGTTAGAACCTGACAAATAGAGAATAGAGAATATAACTCGCAAAAATGTTGTTTGTTGAAATATATAACAAATCCAAAAATGAAATGTTCTAAAAACAAAGAAAAAGATTAACATAAAAACAAAGATGTCCCAAATTTAAATCATAAAGAACTCCGCTATCCCAGGCGGCGGTGGTGCCCAAGTCTCCGGATAATGTAGACGGTGGCGGCAGCACATCGTCCCTTGCGGCTGTAGTCACTGTCTGCTCAACCGAATGTGTAGGCACTGCTCGCGGCAGCTGTGAACGCCTGCGAAAACTCCACTGGAGCGTAGCCATTGCTGCGCTGACTAAGAAACCCACCAGAATCGTCGTCAAAACCGAACTAAGAAAATCAGAAAGCACGTTTCTCCCTGTAATACAAAAATATTCTCAATACATAGGACACAGAACAATCGAAAAAAAAAATCAAATTCTCAGCGAACAAGTTCAGAATTCAACTCAAATGTGACACAAATTCAAGTCAATAATAATACAAATTCAACTCTAAATCCTACTGTATTTCTATCTCACAGAGTTACTAAATCTTTTTCCTATATGCAATGAATTCAAACTTTTCAATGGCCACTGCAGCTTCAAATCCACCACAGATATGATAATTTCAGTAACAGTCATCAATTATTACACAAATCTTATACCAATTTCACAAATTTTATTCCAATCTCATCAATTTCATCAATTCTTTCTTATTCTTTGACACCAAAATTTGAAAAGGGACAAGACCAGAACATGCATTGAATGTAAATACTGAAAAAAAGAAAGAACGAAGGAAAGAATCAAAACCTGAAGATGGCGATGCTTCTTACTCCTCGCGACGATTCTGCTTCTCCCAAGCTGTCCAACCTTTTGTATGTATTTCCAGTGTAAAGGCTTAGGATTCGACTATCTCATAAAAATGGGCCTTAAAGGCCTAGTTTGAATAAATAGCTTAATTAATTTTTTTAAAAAAAATTGTTTAAACAATAAATAATTATATTAAAAATAGAATATAAATAAATTATTTTGTATTTAGATTTTTAGTTATAAAAATATTTATTTTATATAAATATGATAAAAAATAGTAGTATTATGAGAGAAGTTATTTTTTTAATTTTTTTATAGACTTTTAAATAATTTTTTAGAAAACTATAATTTAGTTTTAAAAATTGCACCAGACATTAATACTACTATTCATACCCTGACTCAACATTAAGATTCAGGTTCTAAGACTCAGGTTCTAATAAAAAGGCTCAATCCACGGATTGGCCTCTCCGCATAACCGACCTCTACAAAAGAGGTCAGAGTCAACACAAACTCTCTCCAAAGAATTCGAGATCGAAGATTAACTAGCAGATAACAAGTAACTGCCGCTAAAATTTCTCAACGCACTCTGAGGAGCCATATCACAACTTCCCTAAGATAAAAAAACGGTTATCCTCTTTAAAAGTGGAACTATTCCAACGGTGGTTATTGGTTCACCATTATAAATACCCTGACAACCCAGGTATCGCTAAGTTCCAATACTCTCTAAACCTATTTAGGCTCTTGCTAACTTAAGCATCATGTTTTTGCAGGTCCCCATTCCTTTATACATGCTAGTCGGACGAAGGGTCTCTGACGCTAAGCAAGTCGGAGAACGATTAGACCAAGCTCACAAGTCCAGCCCACTAGACTCCAGTTACCCAACCCAACGTAACAACTACTATTTTTCATAAGTTACAAAAAGTTACTTTTTAAACTTTTTAAACGGCTCTAAATAATTTAAGAAAAAGTATTAAAAGACAATAATTTTAATATACAATGTATATAATAGGATTAAAAAATTAAAAATTAGATCATTAAATGTTTAATTTTAAATTTTAAAATTTAAAAAATTAGGATTAGCATTTAAATTCATTTACCATCTACGGTTATCTCTGATTTCATTGTAATCTTCAATATACGTCTAAAATTCACCGTCATCTTTTTTAGTCCTCATGTCACACCGTTGCAGACAGCCATATCGACGTCGCCACAGCCTCCCACGGACACTGCCTCCACCTCCGTCTAGCCCGACGCGTCTCTTCCCGTTTCGCGCCACTCTCTAGCAGCCATCATCGCGGACGGCAAGTCCTACCTTCCCGTCGCGTGTCTGTTGTGCCAGGTTTGTCTCTCTTCTGCGTTGGAAGCCAACATCAAAGTCGTTTTCAACTACCGCCATCTCTCTCTTTTCATACGCTCGTACTCCTCTCTCACTCTTGGAAGCAAGAGAAGCTTGTAGAACACGTTCTGCTTTTTTCGTATTTAAATTAGAAGCAAAAATCTTAGTTACTTGATGCAAAGGATGTGGTGACCAATTCTCAGATTTAGTCAAATACAACATCTCTTCCTATTGTAGCAGGTAAGAGACGGGTTTGATTGCCTTGGATAATTTACCTGTGGTATGTTTTTTTAATTATCATTGCATGGAGGATATTTCGACTTTGGAATACTTAAATGGCCACGATCACTTGATTGCAGGTAGTGGTTGATAGTTGTAGAGTATATTGTGAGTAATTGATGTATGAATTATATAAGTAGTTTAGCTATTGAAAGTTGCAGGGTGCATGTGCAATATTAGAAATTAGTATTACTTTCATACAATCAGAATAAGTCTAGGAATTAAATACAGTAACTATTTACAATTGATCCAGAAAGCACTAACAATAATAATATTGAGCAACTACCTGCATGTCATTATTTTCTAAGAACTAGCTGTATGTTGATAGACATTATTAATACTCTTCTAATATTATTTTTATTCTAACACTTCTAAGATTACAGCTATTCATCTAATTAATAAATCAGCTGCAAAACTGAATAGAAATAACTTCTAAACGTACTGCACTTGATGAGATTATTGATGAGATTAACTGGCGAGTGTAAAAATTAGTGATGGAGAGACTTTCTTTTATGAATGATACAGACAATGCTTCTAAAGATAGGTTGAATTGTCTTGGGACAGAGGTCTCACTCTTTAGAAGAGAAATATATATGACGAACTGGATAAGCAATAAGAGAACATACATGAAAAGTCTGTAATGACTCAGCTTCAGACAATCAAAGAAATAGTGTGTTATTAGAGGCAGCATTTGCTAATGGTATCTTCATCAACCAAAACTAGCGTTTGGAGGGTAGATGCTAATTCAAAATCCTCCATTAGAGGTAGCATAGAAGGTTTTTCACGGATGGGGTATTCACTCTTTATATTTTAAAAAGTATAGGAACCAAGTGTCTAACCAACCAAAAATTGAACAACTCAATTAATTATAATTATTAATAATTATTTTTAAATTTTTTAAATTCAAAATTTAAAAAATTTAAAATTAATTAAATAAACTTAATTAAAGTCTATAAAAATTTTCCTCTTCTCTTCCACATTAACCTACCCACCTCCAACAATCATTCACACAAAGAGCGAAAATGGAGAGAAGGATTCTGAAGATGCTGGACCATCCTTTGTATCGTCATGGAGTTTTGCTCCGGTGGAGACTTGCACTCCCTCCGCCACAAGTTCCCTCGCCGCAAGGTAATTAATTAAACGGTGTTAGTCAGATCAGACGGTCACATCATGCTCTCCGATTTCGATCTTTCTCTCTGCTCAGATGCAATCTCAGACCGGGTGTTCCAATAACGTAAAGTCCAAACCGTTCAACCAGACCGGTTCTTCGTGGCCGAACCGGTCTCCGCTCGGTCATGCTCTTTCGTTGGGACGCACGAGTATGTTTCGTCGGAGGTAACAGCCGGTGGATCACACGGCAATGCCGTGGACTGGTGGTCATTCGGGGTATTCATCTACGAGCTATTGAATCGTCGCGATTCCATCACATCCAATCGGTCTCTGCCTTGCACTTGGTTCAGCTTCAGAAATTGTTCAAGGAAGGAGTGGTAGAGCACGAGTTGTTCTTGAACAATTACAGAAATATAAAAAAAAATATTCATTTAATACTACTCTTAATGCTTAAAACAAGAAATATTCAGTTATATTTTATATCTATAAAATAAAAAAAAAACTATAAAATTCTTAACCTTTTTCCCCCTCCCGATTCAGATGTATAAAGGGCGAACCAACCATTGAAGAATACTATGATTTATATACAGAAGCTGAGACATACAGCAACCAGATATCAGAGGCAATATTTGCAATATAAAAATTTAAAAAATATATAAAAAAATATTCATTTAATATGAAAAAGAAACATTATAATACTTAATAAAAAAAACATCTATGTATATTAACTTATATATACCAATTAATCTTTTTGTTCATTTGTTAATTACATTTTCACAAGGTTTCAATTTATTTGGGAGTGATCAACCTCTCACTGTTGGGGAACAACTTTAGATTGCTTTTAAACAATGTGTATTTGTGAAAATACTGTTTTGGAAGGGTATTGACTAATAATTGTTTTCATTTTAATATATATACATCTGCATGCATATATCTAGTTGTAAGAACTTTGGTTAGTTATATTAAGTACTTGAAAAATTGTGAAGATATGATGTGAACGAATCTACTTTGATATGTAACGTCAAATGATTTGGATATTATAATGTTTAAAAAAATTATTCTTTTATTTCATATATTTAAATNTTTTATTAGTTTAACATTGATGGTAATTAATTATAATAAGAGTACATAAAAAGTATATAAGGTTAATTATCAAATACTTTTTCGTTTTTAGTTCAAATTAAATAATTTTTGTTGTTAGTACAACATTGTAGATAATCACCATACCAGTGGTGAAGTTCAATTAGCATTGATAAAAATGTTATTTTGTTACCACTTATGTCTTTAGTAGGGATAAAAATGTTTATTTTGTTGGCATTTAGGTTATTGAGGAGAACAAATATAAAAATATGTAAAGGTACCATATTTTGTATTTCGTTGTGATAGTTTGCCAATTAACTTTGTAGGTTGGAAATAAATAATATTCTCATGTATTTTAAAAATAGAAAAGTCAATTAGATGTTTGAATGTTTGATTACTTAATAACACACTTATCATAAACCGAATTACAAAATATTTGCATCTAGATATATCACTGAACATCACATAGGCTGGGTTTGTTTTTAGAGACAGGACAGAACATGACACTGAAATGGAGACAATAGAACGGAGACACTAAAAATTATCTTTTGTGTATTGTGTTTGGATACGATGGACAAGACACTAATGTAATGTCTAGTATTATGTTTGGATACACATGAACAAGACTAAAATATTATATGAAATGACTAAAATAACCCTGTGATTCCAAATTTTCTACATCAATACAAATTAATTTAATAAAAAATGAGAGTACGTAGGAGTACAGACGGAACTTGAAAAAAATATTTGAAGAGGCAAAAAATTTTAATAAAAAAATATATTAGTATTTATATTAAAATAAAATTTATAAATATAATTATTTTATTTTAAAATTTATTATTAATATGTAGGAATACATATGGTTAAAATTAACAAAAAAAATAAATTTGAGTTTGATTAATAAAAAATTTTGTTTAAGTTAATAAGCCAAATTAATTTTAAATAAAAAATTAATTTTAAAAAAAATCCATTTTTACATGAAAAAACAATTAGTTTTTGCATATAAAAATCTATTTTTATTTAAAAAAAAAACTATTTATTTTATTTAAAAACTGATTTTTCTTTATAAAAAACTGATTTTTCTTTAAATTATATAAAATCAATTACAATTTATAAATTATTTTTTAGCATTTTAAAAGATCAATTTACTTTTACTAATATTTATCTTTCAAAAGTTTTAAGATTAATTATTTTTGTTATTATTTTTATTACAAATCAAATAATATAATATAAGGTTAAAATGATATTGAAGTAAAACGATAAAAAAAAAATTATCTACCCCCAATAAAAAATTATACAGAAAGGAGAGAGTACCTGTAAAAGAAAGAGATAAAAAAAGAATAGGAAGAAAAAAAAAAGTATCTCTGAACAACGCAATAAGAAAAATAAGAAGGGGTAATAGTGGAAAAAAAGGAAAACAAAATTTATAAAATTGTCTGTGTCCACTCTTTCAAATCCCGTGTCCATCATTGTCTTTCGTGAAAGAGTGGACACAAAAGTATAAAAAACTGTCTTGGAGACAATATGTCCACTGTCCATGTCTCTGCTTCCAAACACTTTTTAAACAAATGTTGTCCATGTCTCCGTGTCCTGCCCCGAAAACAAACGCTACCATAGTTAATTAATTACAGTTTCTTATGTGATTATAATAAAAATCATTTATATTAATTATGAGAGTACGTGGGAGATCGAGTACATAAAATTTTAAGAAAAATTGATTTATAAACTAACAAGAAGGTAAAAATGGTATTGAAGTAACAAAATTAATAATAAATAAAATAACATAGAAGAGTGAATTAAATTTCTATTGAATAAATTTACAACATGCTATAGAAAAGAGAATGTAAAAAGAAAGGAATTATCAAGTCAAAATAATAAAAAAAAAGAATAACTGGGAGATAGAAAATTAAAAGGACAGCGAAAAGAGAATATGTATGATGCATAAAAGAAACTCAAATAAAAAAAAATAAGAAGGAGTAACAGTGAAATAATAAAAAATATTTATAAACAAAAAAAATATAAAAAAATTGGTATTTACCCTTTTAAATTACATGTCTATCATTGTTTTTCATTTAAAAATAAACACACACAAAAAAACTGTTATAAAAATACTGTGTTCAATATCTATATTTTTTTATCCAAACACTTTTTAACTATTTACTGTTTATATCTTTGTGTCTTATCTACAAAAATAAATACTACCTACAAAATATAAATAAATCATAGAATGGGAGATGGTAGTGATACTGCATATGTTGTCTTGTGGAGCTATAGCCACCAAGAAGTCCCCAAGCTAATAATGCCAAACGGGAGTGTACAAGGGGATGCCAAGCCCATGCCATCATAATTAGCTAACTCACAGCACAATCAATCTCTCTATATATTATAGTGGTTAGAATCGAATCGGTGATCAAACCGATCAGATTATTAAATCATTAGATTATTGGTTCAATCAGTGGATTGGATCGAATCGGTTAATTTAGTATAATTAAATAATTATATAAAATTTAACTTTTTTTATTATAAATACTTTTATTTTGTTTTTATAAAAATAATTATTATTTTT
Source organism: Arachis ipaensis (assembly GCF_000816755.2). NCBI lineage: Eukaryota > Viridiplantae > Streptophyta > Magnoliopsida > Fabales > Fabaceae > Arachis > Arachis ipaensis. Next base: position 637,551 of record NC_029792.2, on the reverse strand, counting down.
AAATTTTAATACTTTATTAATTAATTTATATTTATTGTGTTATTATACAGTGAGTCACTGGTCGAACCGAAACAATTATATAAAATTTAATTATTTTTTTATTATAAGTACTTTTATTTTATTTTTATAAAAATAATTATCATTTTTAAATTTTAATACTTTATTAATTAGTTTATATTTATTTTATTATTATATTATTATAGGTGAAAACTCACATACAGTTATTTTCATGTGAAGTTGATATTTAAAAATAATTAGATGATTTGACAAGTTTGACTAAATATCATCTAATAATTTTCAATTATTAACTTCATATGAAGACAATTGTATGTGTATTTTTACCTATTATTATATACTACAAGTATTTATTAGAAAAATAATATTAATAGATATCATATCATCATAAAAAGAAAAATAAATTGTGATTAATAAAATTTGTTTGTTTATCTTTTTAATTTATATATATTTAATAAAATTTATAGTTAAATAAAATATAATTGATTTAAAAATAAATAACTTTAAAATTAAAATAAATTGAATAAAGGTAAAACCAAATATTGTTATATATATTATAATTTGTATATATAATGGTAAGTAGCTTGGTGGTAAGATTACCACCCATGTTTTCCTGAGTAAGGGGTTGAACTTCATGCGATGTTTTTAGAAAATTTTTCAAATATCACGACCTTTGACACTTGGCAGCACTGGAGCATAGGAGCATGGTGGACTTGCAGAACGCTAAAACGTGGTAGACTCGCCTTCAACTGAACCAAGTGATTCGGTTTGATTCAATTTAAATTTCATTAGATTTGATCGGTTTATACCGGTTTATTCCGGATTTGACCGGCTCAATCCGATTCTCTATCTTAAGCGGTCGTAATTACAGACCGAACCAGTAATAGGTCCGATTTATCAGTTTTTTAATCGAACTGACCAGTCCAATCCAATTTTAATAACTATGCTATATATATGGTCAAAAGAAATTTTTAGTTGACCATGTTTTAAAATTAAATTTTAAATTTTAAATTTTTTGTTTTATTTTTTAAATTAAATTTTAAAATTTTGATAAAAATAAGATAATTTTAAAAGTGAATTTCTATATGTTCTTGCAATTTGTTTGCATTGAATCGAGTTATAGACAGGCATTCCTTTAATTTATCTAATAATGTTACTTATCTTTTTAATTTATCTAATAATACTAGTTATCTTTTAAAATTTAGTCTTTATTTAATCTTTTAATTTAATAATATTATTTAATTATTTTTTAATTAAATCACTTTTTAAAATTTTTAGGAATTAACTACTTAAAAAGACTCACAGTATCAAATTTAAAAATAATCCTAACTTCACTTTTCTCGTTCTCATACACAATAAACTATACAAATTCTTATTCTTCTTTCTCTAGCTCTAGTCACCGAGAATCACCACATCTGCCTCGCTGCCAACCCGCACAGCGCCTATCCGCCACACAATAAGAAAAAGAGAGTGGCAGAATGGTGTTACAATAAAAGGTAAACACTAAACAGTAACGGTTTAATTCAAATAGTGACATTTTAAAAGGCGGTTCAGGTCAAGTGGAGGGCATCAGGAATAGTGCCATTTTTAAACCAAATAGATGAAACAAGCAGAGGGATTATTTAGAGAGTAAAGTGTGATCTTCTACCTTTGAATAGTTTCTCTTTTATATTTATTATTGGTCTCACCTATAAAATTAATGGTAAAAGATCACACTTTACTCTCTAAAGTGAAATTCAAACTTTAGAGGATCCAAATCCCTAAAATTTATTTTAACACATAAAATAATTTTGGTATACATTCAAAACTCATGCAAAAATTTTTGTATTATTATTGCTAACTAAATAATTTTTCAATATATTCGAAACTCATGCAAAGATAATTGTATTTATTATTCTTGTTAAATAATTATATACCCACCCTGTCTCTATCTGTCTCTATAATTATTAAAATTTAATATAAAAATTAAATTTTAAAATTTATATAACTATCATTATATATATAACATAAACCAAAAGCTTTCAGCTGATAGAAAAAGATAACACTAATAGTTATATCTCTAATACTCTCTAAATCTCCATTATACACATTGTACAAATATTTCATTGACTCCTCATACTTTCTCTAAATATATATATGCCCCCATTAAAAAATTATACTTGCCCCCACATAAAAAAAATTACCTATTAAATTTTGTGTTAAAATATTTTAAGAATTTTGTTAACATTTGCCATAAGAGCCAATTTTAAAAATACCATAAAAAAATGTTTGACAAAAAAATATTGATTTTGTTTTATTTTCAATATATTAAATTTATTTTTATATATTTTAATATGTTTATACGATTTTTTTTGTTATTTTTATGTGCTATATATTTGCCCCACAACCTAAAATTTCTGGATCCACTGGCCTAACCTAACAAGTAACAACTTTGATTTCTTGGCCGGCAAGGTGGTTATAAACAATAAAATAATTCATATAAAAAAGGCAGATGTTATTTGCCATTACATATACTGAAGATTGATGTTATATATATAATCCATCCATGAAAATCAGTCCCATGAACTTGACAACTTTATTAAGTGATGGATAATTTGGTGTTAGATTACAAGAATGATCATTCTGAAATAACAATGTATAGATGATTAAATTGGAGCTGCAGGTTGAAGTGTGAGATGGCCTTGCTGAACAAACGATGCAATGCAGTCATCAAACATTTCTTCAATTGACTTAAACTTGACTCCCAGACTCTTCAGCCTTGATGTGTTCAGATCGTAATGCGGTCTATCTAGTTTCTCGAACCTGAAAATCCAACTAATTCTATTTAATAATTCACATTACACCCAAATTAAACATAATTAGCAACAAATTAAACCTTTTAGGAATAGGGAGAGTAGGATAACGAGCTGAAAGCAAAGCAACCAAATCATCATTATCCATCACAACAGAGCTGCAAAGGTATCTGCCACGGGAGGCTTCATTCTCATACACAAGGATATGGCAGAGCGCCACGTCATCGATGTGAACGTATCCCATCCTTCCATGCCATTGAAATCTCTCGGTTTCACCTTTGAGCAACCCTAGCACATCAGATGCCGTAGAACACAGATCTGGCGGCAAGCTTGGTCCAACGATGAACGAGGGTAGAATCGTCACTAAATCGATCCCATTCTCTCTGCAATACTCCCATGCCGCTCTCTCCGCCATTGTCTTCGACATCACGTACCATGCCTGCAGTTTCTCGCAGAGCTCCAAGGAGCTCCATGAAGACTCGTCTAGAGGTACTTTTGGATCAAGATCGTCTCGAACCCTAAGAGTTGAAGAAGACGAAGTTAATACCACACGACGCAGCGCCGGATTCTTCTTACACGAACGCAGCACGTTTAGAGTACCTTGGAGAGCCGGCTCCAACATCTCCGCCTGTTATATGCACCAGATTTCATCAGAACTTAAATGTGTTCGGACGAGAGTAGTATTAAAATAGATAACTTTTTTAGAAGTTTTCGTGTTGCACCTCTTTGAAAAAGACACCAAAAAATTTGTACCTTGGCATTTGACGAAGGCTTGAGGACAGGAGAGGCTATGTGGAACACACCTTTGCATCCGTTGATGGCATTGTCGAAGCTTCCTTCTTCCATTAGATCAGCTTGGACGAGGTGTAGTCTCTCTCTTGCACCTTCTAGACTCCATAAGTGTTCAAATTTCTTGTGCTTACGTAAATCTCTCACAGTTCCAGTGACATTATAACCACACAAAAGAAGTCGCTTGATAAGCCAAGAAGCTAGAAAGCCGGAAGCTCCAGTCACACACACTCTCTCTTTCTCTTTTTCCATCTTCATATCTCTCTCGTTAATTCTTATAACATGCATATATATACTGCAACTCTTTCCACAAGGATAGAATGATAAAGCTAATTGGCAATTTATTATAATCAACTCCTTGCACCAACAATGCATGACCTTCCTACCTTTGCTCTAACCATGCTGCTAGCCTCCATCACCACGTTTTTTCTTGTAATTACAAATTTCAAACCCTATTCCGTTCAACTACTAATTCAATTCTAATGGTAGTAAATAGACCAAAAAAAACAGTCAGAACTTACCTTATTTAGCATTAATTAATTGTCGTAATAATTAATAAATACTAAATAAGACAAGTTATGGCTGTTTTTGGCTGATATTTTTTGTTATCAAACATTTTCCGTATAGTAGATATATCAAGAGCATTGAATTCAAGATGAGAAAGCTTCGACATAATGAAAATTTGTTACCTGAGTCTTCCTAAAAATTTGATCAGAGTCTCGTGCTGATAACGTGTTGTAGAATAAATAAAGAAGACTATAGTATTAATATTCACTACAATTGCTATCTCAATATAATAAGAATGATTAATATATATATTAATATTATTATTATAGCTTAAGACTACAGAAAGAGAAAGAATTTATATTATAATGTAAAGAGAGAGAGAAATATTTTTGCTTTATTGCTTGTGTGTAACATCAACGGAGGTTAACCTCCTATTTATAAGCATATAGAAAAGATATTTTCCTCCTTCATTAATTTCATTCTCTCTTGAGAATGCAAGTCTCATATAGGAAATGGGCATCCACGTCCCATTCCTATCACAACATTATACACTAATGTTACTTGAATTCCATTTTCAGTTTATCTGAATTGTTCTTGAAAACTTGGGTGTTAAGAAATTAAACACAAGTACTCACATTGTAAAGTTATAAATAAAAGTTTAATTTTGATATACAGACAATATTAAATATTTGAGAAAAGGACAATTTAGTCCCTGACCTTTTAACCCGAGGACATTTTCGTCCCTGAGCATTGGAAAATACATTTAAATCCCTGACGTTCCTTAAAATAAGACCGATGAGTCCCTCCGTCCATGAGCCACCCTCAGGGCGGACGGAAAACGCTGAGCTGGCTCCCCCTATGCTGACATGGCTCATCGGCGTGCCCACGTGGCAAGTAAGTGAGATGGAGGTTTTGAAAACGGGACACATTAGTCCCTCTAACACAAAACGACGTCGTTCTGCCCTGGGGACATTAGTCCCTCAAACACAGGAGGGGCTTGAGGAATTGGAGTTACACACAGCTTTGCCCTGGAGTTACACACACCCCAATGGTGACGCCACCACCCTCACCACCACCCCCAATCACCATAACAACCACCCTGTTCTGACCCTTCACCTCAAAGACCCCATTTTGGAACAAAATTCAGACACCCTTTTCACACCAACACCAACAATGGCTTCCACAAACTCCACCAACTCCACCGACCCTCTTCCTTCCCCTGATGACATCGCCGCCAAAGCCCTCACAAAACGATTCGACGCACTCATCACAGTTCGAACCAAAGCCATAAAGGGAAAGGGTGCTTGGTACTGTCTCCCAATTTCAGCACAGGATTGAGGCCCGGTTCGGTTCCTTCTCCGCTTCCAATCTCAGTGGTCAACACCGGTTCGAACCATAGCAACAATAGCAGGAAGAGGGCTTCACCTGCATCACCTGTTCCTTATCAAAATCATGCCTTGGCAATGGTGGAGTCTTCAAAGTTTGGTCCTTTTGGTGGTAAAATTGGGTACACTCAGGTGCATGGTAACTCTGTGAACCAGCACCATCATCATAATCAGCATCAGCATCAGCATCATCAGCAGCAGCAGCATTTAGTACTGTCTGGTGGGAAGGAAGATTTGTGTGCTTTGCCTATGTTTGAGGACAGTGTGAAGAAGCTCAAGAGCCTTAAGACCTCACCTGGTCCTGCTTTGAGTAAGGAGCAGGTCAACTCTGCCCTTGAGTTGCTCTCTGATTGGTTGTGTGAGACTTGTGGTTCTGTGTCTCTGGCCACAATTGAGCACAGAAAGTTTCAGGCTTTTCTAAGCCAGGTTGGTTTGCCTGCAACAAATACTTTGAGGCATGAAATCTCAGGTCCAAGGCTTGATGCTAAGTTCAGTGAGGCCAAGGCTGAGTCTGAGGCCAAGATAAGGGATGCCATGTTCTTTCAGGTGGCTAGTGATGGTTGGAAGAATATGAATTGGTATAGTTTGTGTTGTGGTGGTGAGAATTTGGTGAAGTTTGTGGTGAATCTTCCCAATGGTACTAGTGTGTTCCAGAAGGCTTTGTTCACTGGTGGAGTTGTGTCTTCCAGTTATGCTGAGGAGGTTCTGTGGGAGACTGTGACTGGTGCCAGTGGAAGTGTTGTTCAAAGGTGTGTTGGGATTGTTGCAGACAAGTTCAAGGCCAAGGCTTTGAGGAACTTGGAGGCTCAGAACCATTGGATGGTAAATACTTCTTGTCAGCTTCAGGGGTTCATTAGTTTAATCAAGGATTTTAACAACGAGGGCTTTTGGAATGAGTTAGAAGCCGTTTATTCCATTGTGAAGGTCATAAGAGGAATGATTCAGGACATTGAAGCTGAGCGACCACTGATTGGTAGATGCTTGCCTCTTTGGGAGGAGTTGAGAACCAAGGTGAAAGAATGGTGTTCCAAGTACAACATTGCGGAAGGTCCTGTAGAGAAACTAATGTGTCCAGGGACTAATGTGTCCAGAGCAGAACGACGTCGTTTTGTGTTAGAGGGACTAATGTGTCCCGTTTTCAAAACATCCATCCCACTTATTTGCCACGTGGGAACACCGATGAGTCAGGTCAGCATAGGGGAAGCCAACTCAGCGTTTTCCGTCTGCTCTGAGGGTGGCTCATGGACGGAGGGACGGATCGGTCTTATTTTAAGGAACGTCAGGGATTTAAATGTATTTTTCAATGCTCAGGGACGAAAATGTTTTCGGGTTAAAAGGTGAGGGACTAAATTGTCCTTTTCTCTTATTTATACATATTCAATTTCAAAAAATATAAAAATATAAAATACATGAAAGCGAAACTACATCATCATGAACTTGCTTGACCAATCCACCAAAGTCCAAACTAAACCCAGAGACAGCGGAACAAATAGAAGGTCATGGCCCAAATCTGAATATAAAAGCCCGTTTGATTTCTCTTTACAACTTATGATTATGAAATTGCATATTCGGACCATAAACGAAGGGGAAAAAACGCTGAAACCGAAACTTTTAATTTGAAAAATAAGAACGCATATTAAGATTATTAATTAAAAATGTTTATATGTGTAAGGATATTCACACACTCTCACTCACTCACACTCTCACAATCACAAACACAATCACACTCTCTTAAAACCTCTTCCATCTTCTTCTTGTTCCTCCTCTTTTTCTTCTTGTTTTTCTCTGGGACAATTCATCAAACACTTAGTCGTCTTCTTTTTATGCTTCCATTAATAACATTCCAATTCAGCATAAGTGGCAGTGGGTGATGACCCTTTATGGCTAAATGCCCCAAAACGAGACTCACTGCCACCACCCCAATGGTGACGCCACCACCCTCACCACCACCCCCAACCACCATAACAACCACCCTGTTCTGACCCTTCACCTCAAAGACCCCATTTTGGAACAAAATTCAGATACCCTTTTCACACCAACACCAACAATGGCTTCCACAAACTCCACCAACTCCACCGACCCTCTTCCTTCCCCTGACGACATCGCCGCCAAAGCCCTCACAAAACGGTTCGACGCACTCATCACGGTTCGAACCAAAGCCATAAAGGGGAAGGGTGCTTGGTACTGGACCCATCTCGAACCCATTCTTGTTCGGAACCCCGATTCCGGCGCCCCCAAATCGGTGAAACTCAAGTGTTCTCTGTGTGACTCTGTTTTCTCTGCTTCCAACCCTTCAAGAACAGCTTCCGAGCATCTCAAGAGGGGCACGTGTCCCAATTTCAGCACAGGATTGAGGCCCGGTTCGGTTCCTTCTCCGCTTCCAATCTCAGTGGTCAACACCGGTTCGAACCATAGCAACAATAGCAGGAAGAGGGCTTCACCTGCATCACCTGTTCCTTATCAAAATCATGCCTTGGCAATGGTGGAGTCTTCAAAGTTTGGTCCTTTTGGTGGTGAAATTGGGTACACTCAGGTGCATGGTAACTCTGTGAACCAGCACCATCATCATAATCAGCATCAGCATCATCAGCAGCAGCAGCATTTAGTGCTGTCTGGTGGGAAGGAAGATTTGTGTGCTTTGGCTATGTTTGAGGACAGTGTGAAGAAGCTCAAGAGCCCTAAGACCTCACCTGGTCCTGCTTTGAGTAAGGAGCAGGTCAACTCTGCCCTTGAGTTGCTCTCTGATTGGTTGTGTGAGACTTGTGGTTCTGTGTCTCTGGCCACAATTGAGCACAGAAAGTTTCAGGCTTTTCTAAGCCAGGTTGGTTTGCCTGCAACAAATACTTTGAGGCGTGAAATCTCAGGTCCAAGGCTTGATGCTAAGTTCAGTGAGGCCAAGGCTGAGTCTGAGGCCAAGATAAGGGATGCCATGTTCTTTCAGGTGGCTAGTGATGGTTGGAAGAATATGAATTGGTATAGTTTGTGTTGTGGTGGTGAGAATTTGGTGAAGTTTGTGGTGAATCTTCCCAATGGTACTAGTGTGTTCCAGAAGGCTTTGTTCACTGGTGGAGTTGTGTCTTCCAGTTATGCTGAGGAGGTTCTGTGGGAGACTGTGACTGGTGCCAGTGGAAGTGTTGTTCAAAGGTGTGTTGGGATTGTTGCAGACAAGTTCAAGGCCAAGGCTTTGAGGAACTTGGAGGCTCAGAACCATTGGATGGTAAATACTTCTTGTCAGCTTCAGGGGTTCATTAGTTTAATCAAGGATTTTAACAACGAGGGTTTTTGGAATGAGTTAGAAGCCGTTTATTCCATTGTGAAGGTCATAAGAGGAATGATTCAGGACATTGAAGCTGAGCGACCACTGATTGGTAGATGCTTGCCTCTTTGGGAGGAGTTGAGAACCAAGGTGAAAGAATGGTGTTCCAAGTACAACATTGCGGAAGGTCCTGTAGAGAAGCTAATGTGTCCAGGGACTAATGTGTCCAGAGCAGAACGACGTCGTTTTGTGTTAGAGGGACTAATGTGTCCCGTTTTCAAAACATCCATCCCACTTATTTGTCACGTGGGAACACCGATGAGTCAGGTCAGCATAGGGGAAGCCAACTCAGCGTTTTCCGTCCGCTCTGAGGGTGGCTCATGGACGGAGGGACGGATCGATCTTATTTTAAGGAACGTCAGGGATTTAAATGTATTTTTCAATGCTCAGGGACGAAAATGTTTTCGGGTTAAAAGGTGAGGGACTAAATTGTCCTTTTCTCTTATTTATACATATTCAATTTCAAAAAATATAAAAATATAAAATACATGAAAGCGAAACTACATCATCATGAACTTGCTTGACCAATCCACCAAAGTCCAAACTAAACCCAGAGACAGCGGAACAAATAGAAGGTCATGGCCCAAATCTGAATATAAAAGCCCGTTTGATTTCTCTTTACAACTTATGATTATGAAATTGCATATTCGGACCATAAACGAAGGGGAAAAAACGCTGAAACCGAAACTTTTAATTTGAAAAATAAGAACGCATATTAAGATTATTAATTAAAAATGTTTATATGTGTAAGGATNTAGCTAGATTCTTTAATCTTGACCATAACGAAATGGTATTATATGTATATAGGATAGGTACGTAAAATCCAAGAGGACAGGACCCAACTAAGTACGGATATCTCTATTGGCCAGAAATAAAACCAAATTTCTATTTCTAAATTTTCCACTTCAGACTTCTGCTTTGAAAACGATTCTCTTAAGAAACTAATTAGGAGTGTAGTTAATTAAAGTCAACTAATTAAAAAAAATTCTGTTATAAAAAAAATTATTATCTTAATTTTTCAAATTTTAAAATAAAAAAAA
>NC_029792.2:621214-623227 GCF_000816755.2 Arachis ipaensis | reverse complement strand
TATATATATATATATATATATATATATATTAATTTTAAAAATTCTAAATCCTAATCCTACGATAGAAAAATAAAGGACTAAAATTTAGGATTCTCAAAATTAATATATATAATAAAAGTATTTTAGTCATTTTCTATAATACGATATTGTAGTAATTTTCTATAAAAAAAATAATATTAATTTAGACCAGTTCAAGATTTGATTCACCATTTTTCGGTCAAATCAATTTGTTTAGTGTAATTTTGACAAAAATAACACGATTTAATCGATTATATATGTTAAATTTTAATTATTAAAAAACATCTTTATAAAAAAAAAAATTTAAGCATCTTTATCTGAGTGGCTCCCTTCAACTTTTCCTTGTTTTGGTGTGCATATATTAATTAACTCGCCAATCATATACTTAATTAGTTAAGTTCTTCTATTAAAACAGAGTTTGGAGAACTTGAAAACGGAATAAAGAGCAATAAAAATTAAATATTATAGGCAAAACAAAGTAGTAGTACAATGACTTGACAATGATTATAAGAACCCACCATTGACAAAACCACCATAACTTTCAAGATCACAATCCCTGTAGAATATTTCCTTTATTAGCACTATGCAATTTTCATGCAATTGAAAATGAAGTGACTTCTATCTCCAATTCATTCATATTCGACACGGCCAATATAACTGCAAAAATATAATCATAATCAGAAGGGTATGCATGTTAATTAATTACTATACTCCAAATCTTAGCCCAAATTGTTGTTTTCGTGAGGCATCCAACTTCCCTTAGCTTTGCCAACCGTATTCAAATTTTCTTAGTGTATGCATGTTAATTATCTATAGGCAAAATATAACAGGAACAAAGATGCGGGTCATATATATAAACAATGTAACAAAATTATGACTTATATAACAAGTGTATGCAAATATTCATAATGATTAGTAAAATCCATAATTTGGTTCACGTTTTTCATGGAAGAAGGACATGAATCCAAGTTGGCAAGTCACGTTGCGTTGAAAATATTTGGCACTTGTTTCAGTGTAGCAAGCGTTAAGGGACACATACATCTTGTCCCACCAAATTAACTTAATTGTATTTATATTATATTGTTATTTAGCTTAGCTTGGCCATTATTTTACTTTCGGCTTTTATTTTCAAGAAGATAATGTTTTATCCATATAGCTTTCAATTTAAATCTCACCGCTTTTAATCTTCAAGGAGAATTGTTTGCCATTTGGAGAGGATATCTCTTAGTTTGAGATGTGGGTCAACGAGATGTTATTTGTGAGACGGATTGTGTGAAAGCATTTAATCTTGTTACTCAAGATGGTTTTGGATTTATTGATCCATTAGTACTCAAAATAAGAGATATCATGCATTGGAATTGGCGTGTTGACTTTCGTTTGATTATGAGAAATGCAAACCAGTGGCAGATACTATGGCAAAGATGACGATGAAATTACAACTTTCACATATAGAGTTTCTTTCACCTTGAAAAGAGTTTAAGAGTAATCTTAAATGTAATTGTCCCTATATTTAAACAGTTCTTTGTTTTATTTGTTTTGTTTTTCTTTGTTTAATTTATTTCAGTCATAAAAAAAATCTCACCGCTTTTACTTAATTATTCGGAAACTTGCGTCAATTGTCAAACTCATTATTAGCATTACTGCTCATTTTAATGTGTTGATATTTTTAATGTATTTTAAAAATAGCTTTATGTTAAAATTCTTAATTTTTTTTATTAGTTTTTAACATTAAAAAATTAACAAGCAAGGATTTATCATAGTGAAATAATAAATGCCTAGTGGTAGGAAAATGAAGACATATAGTTAAGCCAAAAAGAATCTAATCACATGTTAATGTTCCCATTTTCACTCAAATAATCAGTGTCTCCAAGTAGCATTTTTCTTATTTTTATGTCCATCTAGAAGCATATATTTTACATTGTTTAAAACATGACGGTAGTGGATTGAAACCTGAGGACGAATATACAAAAAAAAAAAAACTGAGATGGAGAGATT
>NC_029792.2:616565-621151 GCF_000816755.2 Arachis ipaensis | reverse complement strand
GTAATTGAGGCAATAAAATAATAAATTAATTAACAAAATTTGAAAAAAAAAAAGGAACACGCCCAGTGGGACTCGAACCCACAATCGCTTGATTAGAAGTCAAGCGCCTTATCCATTAGGCCATGGGCGCTGTTGATGAACTATTAGCATTATAATTTTAATAATGTTTGTTAAGATAACACCAATAATGAAAAATATTAAAAATAAACAGAATTTATTTTTTTTGTCATTATTTTTAATTATCAACTTATTTTTTTAATTTAAAAATTTAACAATATATTTTTATACATTAATAACTAATTGCTAGTCAAAATAATAAATTCTAATAGTTTTTAATATTTTTCATTAAGAATATCAAATTGAACTTTCAAGCACTATCGTTAACTATTAATTATGTGATAGATTTTTTTTTGGTGACTGAATTATGTGATAGATATGTCATGTCACTCTATTTTATTCAACAACCATCATAATTTTATATTATTTCTTTTTAAAATTATCATTTTTGTTGAATACAAATAATTAATCAATATCTAATAATGAAACGGTAGAAGCTAAGAAAATCCAAGTAATTTTAAATAATTATGCTAATTGCTAAATAAAAATAAATGAGAAAGGAACAAGAAGCAGGTTCTGGTCCTTAGCTTCTATATTGCTAAACAGCTAAGCTAGCTTTAAGCAGTGACTAAATGATCTTAACCACCAAATTCAGATTTATTTAGTTGTACTTTGCCAAAAATGTGGAATCGTCAACTGCATTAACAAAATTGGTTCAAAGTATATGAATCATACCGATAAAGGCTACTATCCCAGTGATTAGACATAAAGTTTTATTTTCGATATATTTATGAGAAAGTATAGGGAGCTAATGGCCTAAGCGTACAATGTGTACAATGGAGATTTAAGAAGTATTAGAGATATGACCATTAGTGTTACATTGTCCTATCATGTTACACTTTTGGGATGAGTGGGTTCATAACATGGTATTTAAAAAATTACGGAAACTTGGTATTTTTTAAACCCTATATATATATTTCATCATTTAAACAAATAATATAACTAATTGAAACAAATTAAATAATATACATTAGTACAAAACTACAAATACTTAATTAATAGCAATTGAGGACATTGGTCATTGGTGGCAATGATTGAGTAGAATATAATATAATATAAAAATTGCAGAACTGTTACACATGTCATGGTAGATTGCGATTACGAAGACAAAGCAATCAAAACCACCAACCCCTGCTGCCTCCTTTGTCCATTGTCCTTTTCAAGCTAAACTTGCAATTAATATTTGCTGAATCCTATGTATAATGCCATGTGTTCATTTAATTATTACATGTACAAAATTCACATAGCCAACATATTACATTGATGTAAATTAATGGATTTATTTTTTTCCGATCTTGTTGAAGTAATTAAAATGCAAATGTATATGCATCAAGGAAAGATTGAGCCGTTAGATTTTGGGTTCACCAAAAATCGAACTTTTGACCTTTCGAATCTAGAACTCTAATATCATATCATGAAACTACTCATCCCAAAAGTATAATCTGATAGGATAATATAACACTAATGGTCATATTTTTAATACTTTCTAAACCTCAATTATACACATTGTATACTTATGCCATTGATTCCCTATACTCATTCTTTAAGAGTAATTTATTAAAAAATGATATCATACATCAATTAGTTTACTCGAAACAAAGATATATACTTCATGAAATTTCCACAACTAAAATAATAGTCTTAATTTGTACCCCAAAAAAAAAAAATAGTCTTAATCTTACCCTTTCTATCCCAAAAGAAAAAGTGTCCAATTTCGTGTGTCTCGTCTTTTTCTCTTTTTTTTTTTTCTTTTCTTTTTTTTAGTTTTTTATGATGTGGTGAGTGAAAGTGTGTGGTCCGGCATGAAACCATACCACATAAATAATGGAATAATCTAAAATCTAATTAAATTGTTTATTATGATGAATGGAATCATTAGAAAGACGCAGATAATATAGTATAGCTTAAGTATCAAAATGTAGTGAAGTTTGAATTATTAAATAAAACTTGACATTACAATTTTATTTCCATGCATGCATTAATCCAATTTTGTATTTACTTTATATATTTAAGTTAATACTAACTAATTGTGTCTATTGTATTACCCTTTATTAAAAGTATTAACTTTTAGCATTTTCTTGGAATTAATATATACAAATTAAAAATGAGATGATGACATCATATATATATAAAAGGCTAATAGGAATAGGTAGGAAGAACGTAAAATATAGCAGTGCAGTGACCCACACAATGCATGGCATTGTTAATAATAATATTATTGGGGACACATTCACAGTGCTGTAAGCTTCAACTTGCATGGAAGATTCAAAAGTGACAAAAACAAAGCCTAGTTCTAAGGCTTTTTTTTTTTGTGTTTTGTGTGGACATCCATCACTACATGCATGCATGCAATGCAGTAATATCTCTTATGTAATATAATTTGGAGAATTATAAAATGAACGGTAGACAAAATATTTTTAGATGAAGTATTATGATCAAATTGGAGAATTATATATTGTGTGTGTCCCCGCCTTATGCAGCAACCCATTGGCCAGCGGCAGGCCCTTAAATGGAACTCCGATCCGCGACGGATTAGTCTTTGGCATGTTGGGGAATACCGTGAGAAAAAAAAATATATATATATATGGTGAATTCTACCCAACCCCCTCTAAAATAACATGTAAGTTACCCTTCATGATGTGTCACATTTTAATTGGTCATTACTTAACTATAGTTGGATTATTTTGTAATTTATTATTTGAGATGGGTAATTGTATAATTTCTTAAAATATTAAAATATATATTTTGCGTGAGAACGTGCTTCAATTAACGGGTAGAATTTTAATATTTTAAGAAATTATACAATTATCCATCTCAAATAATAAATTACAAAATAACCCAACTATAGTTAAGTAATGACCAATTAAAATGTGACACATCATGAAGAATAATTTACATGTTATTTTAGAGGGGGTTGGGTAGAATTCACCTATATATATATATTGTGTGTGTGTTCGTAATTTTATTATTAGTTAATTTTTTTTATTGAGCCAACAATGGTTAAACCAACTTAAATAACTGATTTTTTAAAATTAGAATAAAATAAAATAGTTAACAATAAAATACACTTTTAATCAATATTAAGTATTTTGTCTTTTTAAAAATCCAATTGGTGTATGTTGATTCAATTGATTTAATCTTCTTTTTGGTTGAACAAAAAACTAAGTTTGGAGAAAAAAAAATCATACTGCATAGAAAAAAAATGTTAAAGAAGCAATACTTTTTATTAATATTAACTAACACGTTAGTTAAATATTTTATTTTTATTAGATTTAAAATTTTTCAAATTCTAAACCTCCTGATAAATGTTATTAATCATATAGCAGTATTATTATTATATGATTGTGGATGAAAAGTAGATTTTGAAAAGATTAGATAATGTTCTCATCAACTTGCATTGCAAGATAAACTTCGAATTACTATTGCTATCGAAGTCATGCCCTATCAATAATAATATTATATTATTACCGTAGAGTTTAAAAGAAATATTAGGTAAATAAATTATTTTTATATTCAAGTTTTTTTTTTTTTTTNNNNTTATTAATCATTAAACTATTAGATTAATTTAATTAAATAATTATTAAAATAACTTGATAATGTAGTATCATTGATAATTTAACTTCTTCCACATTTATTTGATGGATGATGATGAAGATCGATGGCAATACATTATGTAATTAAATGTGATGAGATAATAAAAATACTCACACTTTTCTTTTAGTTTCTTAGTTTCTCCCTACAATAATACTTTCAAATACTTATGTTCTTAAAAGGATTAAATTCCTATCCAAAGTAAGCCTTGTATATAAGTAATGCATGTATAAAGACACCTAAAACATTTTTTTTTAAAGATATTTCTTAGTAATTAAAATTTAACATATATAATCGATTAAATCATGTTATTTTTGTTAAAATTAGGCTAGACAAATTGATTTAACCGAAAAAAATTTATGATGTTTTCTTTTTAAATGCCTCAATCTGATAAGTGAATCAAGTTCCGACAACCTTATTTAATAATAATAGGAAACGAATAAAGTACTACTGTTTACCATGTAATCATGTATGAAGAATTGCATAATTGCCATGAGGCATGAATCACGCGCTAACCTCCTTCGTACCTTACTCAGCACTATATTAAACTCCTCACTAAGAACTTGATGATTTATTATTCATTTTAAATTCATAGTATATATTTAATTTAAAGAAAAGTATAGGTAAACAATAAAAATATTAAACAATATAAACAATAGATATATCGGATGTTCATTTACTAGTATATGGATGATTATTTTAATATTAAAATTTAGAAAGTTAATTTAAAGGTGTAGTATGTTTTTATTTGATTAGTGGTTGTTCATATTGTTCAACAAAATCATTGTTTCCTAACATTTCTCTTAATTTAATTACATTTTTTGTTAGGTTTATATTGTAGTGGACAATCGCATATAATTTATCCTGGTATCAAATTT
>NC_029792.2:611298-616536 GCF_000816755.2 Arachis ipaensis | reverse complement strand
AATTTATAGTTAAATACTACTAGATAATTTAATATATTTAATTAAATTATCATATAGTAATTTTAAACTATTATCATATTGATACACTAAAAAAACTCTATATTGTATTGGTAGTTCTTTTTGGTAGGTAAGAGAGAATAATTCTCAATGGTTCATAATCCTTGACTAAATGACTCATTATCATGAAGAAAATTATTTTTCAATTATCTATGCATAATGCACAAAGAATAAATGTAACTTTGTCAGGAAATAAAAATTATATAATTAATAATGGTGGAAACTCAGGTACAGTCGACACGTGAAATTAATAACTAATAGCTGTTAAATAATTTGATTGATTTGACTAAATTTTTATCTAATGACTTTTAACTATCAATTTACGTAAAGTCAGCTGTACCTGAGTTTTCACCGTTAATAATTTATTAAACAACGTAATAAAGTGATGGCAAAATCAGTGACAACACAATATAAGCATTGGAGAGTAAACACTGATATGAGTGATATCATCATGATTCCAATAATTAAGTTTATGATAAAAACCTCTTTTATACATTATTAAGATTTAAATCATTTGATCATAGGAAAGTTTCTCAAAACAAAGAAGATCATTGTAGAATAAATGGCGATAAATAAAAAGAAAAGCGAGTTACTACTTACTAGCAAAAGATAAGAAGAGAAAGGAAACAGAGAAAGCAAGCAGGGGAAGCAGCATTATATTACAGTTAGACCAAAAATAACGAATCAGCCATTGATGGCAACATCTGATTATGATAGCAAAATGAGGCAACACTCACGAACACCTCCAAACACTTTGGAACTGAATGATTCATGTTTCTACTAAACAGAACCCCAAATTGGAACCACACACTCAGAGGCAGAGAGGTCTTCTGCTTCAAACATCATCATCATTTCCGACAAAGTTGAAGCCGCCATTGGCGGGAACACCCAACTGTCCACCGAGTCAAGAAGCATGAACTCAGTCCCCGAGTCAACCGAGTCGAAGCTCTTTTCTTCTATATTTGGCAGCTCTACAATCTCGCTCAGCTCTGACGACTCTGTTTCCTCTGTTCCTTCTTCCGAGTCAGAGGAAACAGAGTCGAAGTCTACCATGGCCGCAGCCTCTGCTGCCGCGGCCTGGATGTCACGTGGAGTCGGCGTGACTGGTCTAGGAAGCAGTTTAGCAATCTTTGGGAAGTTAAGAATGGCTGCTTTGCCCTTAATGCACAAGGCGGCGACGTCGTGCGCACGCGCGGCCATTTCCGGCGTAGCGAAGGTGCCGAGCCAGATTCGAGATTTTTTGCGAGGCTCGCGAATTTCGGAGACCCATTTGCCCCAATTTCGCATCCGTACACCGTGGTAGACGGGGTGCTTGCTGCAGTCTCTGGGTTTCTTGGGCTTGCTCTGTTTTTTAGGGGAGCGTGTTGTGGAGGAAGTGGTAGAAGCTTCAGCCATTGTTGAATTTGTAATCAGAAAGGGAATGTTTGAGAAGAAGAAGAAGAATATTGATAGTACATGATAGTAGAATGATTGATATAGAGGTGCCAAGAACAGAGGCAGGAGGCAGAGGAATAGCAGTGTGTGATGAGTAGAAATATAGCTTATGAGTAGGCTTTTTGTAGCCAAAATGGTACGCTCCCATACAGGATATAGCGACCTTTAACCTACCAATAATATGTTCAACTATGTAAGCTCTACGCTGAAATTAGTCACAAAATTAGTTATTAGTATAAAATATATATTAATATATAAAATAAAATAAAATTAAGTATTATATTTTAAATATATATATAAAGAGATACATCCAAAAAATATATTTATAAAGACACTTCTATTAAATATAGCTATAAAAAAGATATTTTTATTAGACACATCTATAAAGATACTTTCATTAAATACAGTTATAAATAAGAATTGACAAATATTGACAGAAATACTGTTGATAACGTAGGTAGCAGGACTGTAATAAATTTTGAGCTTTCAATATGTTTTAGTTTGAAAAATGTTAAGAGGGCAGCATTTTTATTGGGAAGATCAGAAAAATGTCGACTTGATTCATATATAATTTTATCACATGTATTATACAACATGGTCAATAGTTGCTACAAGCTAGATGTTGATTGATGATACACTCTTGTAAACACAAACTAGGGAATTTTTCAGGGAGGGAAAAAAGAAATAAGTGAAGAAATGTGGATACTTTATGAGTAATAAAACATACTGGGGTTAAAAATGGAAATGCATAAAGATAGAAATTAATGTTTCCATTAGGGTTGTCTAGTGAAGAAAATACTACCAGGTGATGCAGTAGCAGGAAGGATTGGGTGGAGCAACGGACAAGAATGACGCAGTAGATAGAATCTCAATTTAACATTTAAAATTTTTAATATTAAAATTTTAAATAAATCAATTAATTTTATAAAATTTTTATTAAATTTAATAATTTTATGATTTAAAATTTATTAAAATTTTATATTTTACGTATTTAATTTATTTTTTTGATTGCACGTGAAATCTCAATTTTTTTCGCCTTACACAACACCACATACATAGGCCCCACACAGGTATTTTGTATTTAGTATTTTGTACTAGCAATGTTGTTATTAATTATAAAGTTTTAATTATTTATTTAATGCTATCAACCTGGCCTTTCTGGCTAAGCCTCATAAGTCCACATCTCACCTTTCTTGTGCTCCCTTATTTAGCCCCTAGGGGTCAAAATTGTCTGGTGCATTGTCCAAACCCCATTCCCCACCTATTTAAAGGATTTTCACATCCAATTGCTGCCTTCCACAATTTCATAATTCATTAGCCCTTTGGACAAACTCTATGCTACACTCACCACTACTCTTACCATCATTTCTTCTTTTTCTTTTGTTTTTTTCCTTTATTTAATTATTATTATTAGAATTTAATTTTTATTTGTATCAAATATATTTTTAACAGTTAAATTTTAAAAAAAATTAGGACTAATTTAGTAATAATATATATGACAATTATGTCTGATTTGTTTGTGTTAAAGATTATTTTTGAGAAATTATTGTTGAATTAGTGTTAAATTTTTTGAAAAATTAGTTGTCAAGGATATGTTTGAAGCAATTAAAAAAATTTTTGAGATAAAATTAAAACAAAATAAAATTTAGAAATATTTTTAATTAATAAATTTTAAAAATAAAAAATATACTTTATCTTATAAATTATATCAAAAAAAATAATTAATCTTTATATTTAAAAAAATAAATCTAATTAGATAAATGTATAATTTTTTTTACACTATTATATTGTACTAAAATTAAACTACTATTATTTATTATTATAAAATGTTTTAATTTATGTTGTTTCTAATTGTTAGGACTTGGGATAGTACTAATTGAGATAGAAGGGAATTAAAGTCTTAATCATCCATTCTAAGAAAAATGAATGCATGGGATGATAACGCACTTTATCTTTTGGGAGGCTAAATATTCCATTAATGTCTTAATCATTGTTTGTAAGTTAGTAAGCATAGCTACACATTGACATATATATAACCATAGTCCATAGATTATAGATAGATATAGGTTTGCTTTGCTTTGCTTTGCTTTCGCTTATTAATCAACGACACCAATATATGATGCTCTAGAATCTAGATATGTAGGGGGTGGTAGCCCTTAATTGCTAATTGCTATGGATTTTTTAGAAACCGCCACTATATATCCACGTTACCACTATGGAAGTGACACATCTAAATTAGATGCACTAAAAGTAAAAATCATTTCAGCATCACCGTCTATATCACCATCACCAATTATTCAAGATCTATGTAAGCGTGAAAATCACATCAATAATCTACACATGATAATAATATATGTATATATAAGTGCACAATATCATATTTAGTAAAATAAAAAAAATATTGATATAATATATATATTCTTTAAGATGAATTCTATCCTACTCTCTCTAAAGTAATATGTAAGTTATCTTCACTGATGTGTCATATTTTAATTGAGTGTTTATTTTAACCTGAGTTACTTTAATCTTATGAGAGTTAATAATATTTTGAAAGACGGTGACGGTCTGATAGAAGAAGAAAATGAAACACACAATAAGACGGTGATACTTAGGAGGCACAACGACGACGATAAAAGAGTAGGGAGGAGTAAACGCAATTAGAGAGAGTTGGAGTACCTTTTATAGAAGAATGATTTAGGAAGAAAAAATAAGACACCCAATGAGACGGTGATGTTTGGGAGGCGCAACGACAACGAAAGAGTGGAGAAGATAACTCAGGTTAAAATAAACACCCAATTAAAATATAACACATCAGATATGGTAACTTACATGTTACTTTAGAGAGGATACGATAGCATTCACCATTTTTTAAATATTCACAGGTTAAATTCTTGAAGAGTAATTTGAGCCTTAGGTGACCATACATCATAAAGGAATAAAAGAATATATAAGCATGCTAATTCGAGCATTATACATCCAAATTACTTAGCATAATTTCTTAGGGTTTCCATAAGTGCTTTATTTTGAGGGTAGACTAGGGAGATATTACATTATTGCGTGTTTGTTGGAATAAATATAATATAGAATACTATGTTGTTCCCAAACAGATAATGATTACTGATTAGGAATACTTTTATTAATCATTTTTCTATTACACTAAAATATGCTACGTACTGTTTTCAATTTTCTGCAACAATGAAGTTTTGGTATACACATTGATCGCTATTGTCGTGACATTCATTATGAAAAGTATAATTTATTATTTTCAATATTTTACCAATATTTCGCAACGTATTATATCTACAAGAATAGTGTGGTAATGCCAATAATATATAGGAAAAAAGACAGATAGGTCCTGACTTTTTAAATTTTTGACAAATACATTCTTGACAAAATTTAAATATAAAAAAGTCTTTGACTTTAATAAACGGAAGACAATTTAGTCTTTCCATTTATTTGTCTCTCATACACCAAATGGAATTGGTTGACGTGGCTGAAATGATGTCTAAGTGTCCGTTACGGTGCTACGTTGGAAAGAAAATAAAGTTCGAAAGACAAATAAGTCCTTGACGTCATTTTGCAAATAAAGTAGTAGTCTAATATTAAATAAATATCTGAGGTTGTAACTTCTAAATTGAGAATTTCATCAAGTCAATGCGTTGGGAAAAAGGTACTTAATTAATATATGTTAAGGGTTATTATTATTAGAGTAGAGTGATAAATAAATTTTTTATTATTTACATTTTG
>NC_029792.2:608971-611254 GCF_000816755.2 Arachis ipaensis | reverse complement strand
TTTGAATTTGTTATTTTTAATGGATTTCATATTAAATTTATTTAATAATTTATTATAATATTAACTGAAATAATTAGCTGCTATAGTATTAATTTTCTGACATTATCTTTAATTAAACACTATGCAAGATTCTGAATACCCAAAACACTAGATATTTATAATATTTTGTTTGGTCTAAAACACAATGCCCCCTAATTAGAAACTTATGGCATTATTCAGAGAAACAGTTTTTGCCCACTCTATTCTGCTGGATCACGTGGCCAGGCCTTCAGGCTTCAACACAAAAACACAAACACAGCTATAACTAGCACCTTGCTACATTGCTCAGACAAGAGTTAGTTGTTTGATCCATCTTCTGCATCTGACAACTTGTAATTTAGATCACCTTAGATATTATATTCGATCAAACTTTTTAAATTATCAATCAAGGACTCATCATATTACTATACAAATACACAATACGCATATGAAAAATATTTGATAACAAAAAAAAAAAAGCTAAAAATAATAAGAACATATTTTATTTATAAAAAAAAAAATTAAAATTTAGGGAGGTCATTACCCTCCTCCCTTCTCACTACATACAAGATTTCGCCTCAGCAATTGGATAAACATATAAAACGTTAAAACTCTAAAAAAATAACATATATAGAGTTGAGTTACATATATATCTAAGAGAATATTATTCACAGCAATAATAACATAATGAGAAAGAGTGATATATCATATATGATGACATCATATTTCTGTAGCCATTGCGAAAGTTTTGTTTGTTACGAAATAGTCCGAAGGTCACTGCCACAAAAGCTTGTTATTTCTGAAAACTCCACAAAATAAATGCTGATGAGAACTTTAGTTACTTGAAGTGTGAATGAATACGTTTAAATCTTTAGCCTTAGCTTCCATAAGTTTATTAAGATACACGATAGATCCCAGTGTGATGATTGCTAGGAATATTACCATAAATTCCAACTCAGGCAGGAATAAGAATCATTTACAGCTAATGACAATTAATGTGATGTGTCTTTTTAACAACAAGAGTGATATCAGGACAAGAGCCACTGATCATAAAACAATGCCACATTTGTTTCATCTTTTAGGCACTCCAAACCATCGTATATATAAATGCATATTCATTGAGCCTTCATGTTTGAGGTACGTATCTAATACATACATGAATACGGATGATTGTATGTACGTACTTCCATGCATGCATGACAAGATAATAACTAAGACTACATAAATACAACTATGCTATTTCTACATTAAAATTAACTATTAAAATCAATCATGAGTATAAAATATTTGTTGAAATATAAATACACATTAAAAAAAAAAAAGCCAACAATGAAAAATATATTTATACATAAATATATTGGTAACTAATTTTAATATTCAAATAGCATTTTGATATGCCTATGGCGAGTTATATACGTTCTACTGTTCTAGGTAAACTTAAAAATGTCTTTTAAGTTTTATTTTGTTTTAATTTTATCCTAAAAATTTTTAATTTACGTCAAATATACCACTGATAGTTAAATTTTCAAAATATTTAAGACTAATCCAATAATAATGCATGACAATTATATTTGATTTACTTGTGTTGAAGGTTGTTCTTATGTAATTATTGTTGAACTGATTTTAAATTTTTTGAAAAATTAGCCGTCGGGATTATTTTTGATACAAATCGAAAATTTTTAGGACAAAATTAAAACAAAATAAATCTTAAAAATATTTTTAAAAATATATTCAAAGTTTGATAACTATCAGTAAAGATCTAATTAAAAAAATCTAATATAATAATTCATCAGTAAAATTATAAGGACAAAGATAATATTTAAACCAATTTTTTTTTTATAAATAAAATAATATTTTGTTTAAAGTTTTCTTGTCATCATCGTCTGTTATGTTTAAAGTTTTTTTTTTCGTTAGGGATGTTTAAAGTTCGTTTTCAAAAAAGTGAAGCCCAGTACGGGTATAACCATTTTAAGGCCCACATAAAAAGGCCCAACAATATTCTGAGACAAAAAAAAATGACACGTGAGTCCTGCGTGTTCGTGCGGTTTGGGTTTCTGCACTGGTATGTGTGTGAGAGAGAGAGTGGAGAATGATAGCGTGCAGGTCTGTGTTTCTGAAATTCACCAACACGTATGTTGCTGCTGCTGCTACTGCTACTGCATCACATCGTATCTTTCAGGTTCCCTCATTCCCCACTCGATTTGTTTGTCTATAATTTTTAAATTTGTTCTAAGATTTTGATTTGAATTAATTTGAGAATTTTGG
>NC_029792.2:592067-608741 GCF_000816755.2 Arachis ipaensis | reverse complement strand
GGGGTAGAAATAGAAAGAAGAGAATATGCATTGATGATAAGAACTCCAATAACAAACCTAAAACCATGCTCTGGAGACCAGTTTCCACTACTGCCACTTCTTCTTCTCTAGGTAGCTATTACTATTACTCGCTTCCTTCTGTCATTTCTTAATCCTCCTATTAAATTCAGTAAAAACTTGAGTTATCTGAGCTACTATTAAATGGTGTGGTTTTCTAGAAAGTTCGGCTATGAAGGATCTAACGGTTGAGTCAGAAGATGGAGGGAAAGTTCGAGCCACTATTTCAACTGATCATACCATCAACGAAGCTGTTGTAGTTACTGATGAAACTACTGAATCGGCTACCTTTTTTTCCAATGATGAACAGAGAGTAATAGAAGGGGAATCGTCTAGTTCCATTGAGAAGCATTCAGTTTCTGTCGAGGCAAGATTAGAAATTTCACTTCCTTTCTTGATTAAAATGCTGTCAGCCTTGATTAAAATTGTTCTTCACACCTACTTCAAGCTAGTTTCTTTTCTGATTATGAACTGAACAGTGAAAAAAATTCTGTAGTTTCATCTTTGTTTTCTTTGTGTCTGTTGTGCAGGTTGGCACTTCGCTATTTCGATTTATTAAAGGAAAAGGGTGAAGCCGTAAAGCTAGTTTTAAATTTATGTTTGTCTTTGCTTGCTACATTGCTTTGCCAACTTGAAGTAGATAAATTTAAGAAGAAAATGAAAGGGAGGGTGCCTATTACATGGGTAAAGCTGATAAAAAGATTTCTTACATAGTTATAAATAGAAAACAAATTATGGGCTGGGCTGAAAAGGCAATTAATAATGCATAGAGGAATTTTAAATGGTTTTGGCTCTTGGATTCATATAGCCAATATATAGGACAATCGTACAAATATCATTGCTGTTGTCATATGCAAAGGTTAGAAGATTGAGTTTATTATTTGCGAAGTATATTATATACTTGTTGCTTATACGTATTGTTTCAGGGGATCCACACAACAGAAGATAGAAGAGGAATTGGGGGTTAAGATAATAATACCTACTTCAAAAGAAGATGATTTTGTGAGTAAGTTCCTGGCTGTACCTAAGTTACTGCCTAACTTGTATGGATCAAATTGAAATGTTTATTTTCTATTATGCTTTCATTTTAACTTTGATATGGTTATGGCATAGCTGATTTAATATAGTTCATTCATAATATAATATATTCAGTTCATGAGTGTTTGTTAACTCTATATATGTAGCACCTGATTGATTGAGAGACCAGCACATAGTAATTATATGTGCAGGAATCTTTCATTGGCTTAGTTGGTGGATTTTCATTTAAGTAGAGGCTCTTCCCTCTTACCAGCTTGACTCCTTACTACTGTGCCATAAGGAAATCCAATATCTAAATGATTTGTCGTAATTGTCTTTTGCAGTCATTGAGGGTACTTCTGTTGATAGTGTGAATTCAGCTGTAGAGAAGATACAGGCTATAATTGATGAGGTCAGTCTCCTGTCCATACCGTTTGTCAAAAGTTCTATGGCTATGGGTACATTCTTTGTCCAACTTATGCAAAGATTCATGTATTTTCTTGTGTTTATACCAGTCAGTTAATAGTCGAAATCTTGATTATTCACACTTCATATCACTTCCATTGGCCATCCATCCTGAGTTAGTTGATAAACTCATCAATTTCCAAAACTCTATATTGGGAAATGGAGATGCTAGCACGAATGAGGATGAGGATACTACTGAAAATACAGAAGTAGATCAATTGTCAAAAGAAAATGTTGATGTTGCAGTTGAACTTAAAGTCGAAGATGGTAGTGCAGCAGTTAAAGTTAATCTTACTAACATACCACTTGTCAGTTATGCACCTAAAGCATCCAAGTCTTCCAACTCTTCCACTTCCTCTGGTATGAAAACAATCTATTTTGATATATTTAACATGTGTAATTGGTTTAGAAATTCCCATTAAGAGACTCTGGAATTAATTCTTCAGCCTAAATATTTTTATGTATGTGCTTATGTTTGTTTTATTGCATTTTAATATTCCTCTTCATTTTCCACTTTGTGGAGCCTGAAGCCTAAACTATGTTTCCTGGTTAAATTCCCAAGATGATTTTATTATGCAGTGACCAGGACCATTTTTATAGTGTGTGAATATAGTTTATCGCGTACAAGCTCGACATCCCCCCCTCCCCCTCTCTTTTTCCTACAATCATACAGTCAATATTAAATTGCACTGAGCTTTGTCACACTTTTTCAGATTTGGGGATTGACAAATCTATATTCATAAAGCCTAAAACCTTTCACCTTACTGTGCTCATGCTTAAGCTCTGGAACAAAGACAGAGTTAAGAGAGCCACAGAAGTCTTGCAGGTGATGTTTGTTAAATTCAGCATTATGACATGTTATGTGAATTAGATTGTTACGTTTATACTTATATATGTAACTGTGCAGAGTATCTCCTCAAAAATTATGGATGCTTTGGATAATCGGCCTCTTTCTATAAGACTAAAAGGATTGGTAAGAGTCTATTTTGTGGTCTATTTTAGCAAAAATGATTTTCATTTATAACTACTTTCTGATTACCCATTGCCTAAATATAAAGTGACATTTTAGGACTAAGATATTCAATAAAGACTAACTGTACACGACTCAAAGAATCGACATCTTAATAATTTTAATATCTTTTGTTGAGTAGAACTTTTTTCCTTTAACCATTAAATTTGGCTCTTGTGGAATTTGTTTGCCATCTTTAATAAGAAAAATATATTCCCGATCTTGCAGGATTGCATGAAAGGTTCTTTGGCAAAAGCCCGTGTTTTGTATGCTCCTGTGGAAGAAATCGGCAGTGAGGGCCGTCTTTTGCGTGCATGTCGTATCCATCTATGAATTGCTTTGTGTGTGTATATATTTCCTGGTGTAGGGATTTAGGAGCTTATTTTTGTTCTTCTCTGAATAACGGATAATTATGGATCAATAACTATGCATGTTTTTGATAATATTTTGCTTTCCGAAGTATTATTTGTGTTTTCTGAGCTTTTCTAGAAGTCATAATTGATGCATATACTGAAGCTGGACTTGTCTTAGAGAATGATGCTAAGCAAAGCCTCAAGGTAAATCAAATTTAGCGGGTTCATTGTACAATTTGCTTCTTTTGGATAGATGGTAATTAAAATATTGTAACCTAAATGCCTGAGAGTTATGTTAATGCATTGTTAGCACATGTTTTGATATGAATTATGATATCATTTGTATATTTGTCGATATGTACCCCTATTGTGAATGCTATTTATCGTTGCTTTTAACCAAATTATCAATCTCATTCTAGCAATAAAATGTAGTAGTCTGGAAATACCACTTTAATGCCACAATAAAGGAAAGAAGGAATACATTTCTTCTTATGATTCTTTTTTAGGAAACTGTATCCCCGGAATCATGCTTCACAACCCCCTCTTCTGTATTTAGGCAATTTTCAACCATCACTTGTCTTGTTTTTGCAGTTGCACGCCACTGTGATGAATGCAAGGCATAGTAAAAGGTAATGCTGCCGTTTATATTTCTTTTGTTCGAGTACTCTCTTAACTTTGCACTATAAACAACTTCCCTTGATCTTTAGAAACTCAGAACAGAACTTATCCGATATCGATTGCTGTTGTTCACTGTTCAGGAAGACATGGACAAAAAAGGTCGATTCTTTTGATGCTCGTGGCATATTCAAGCGGTATGGATCAGAGGAATGGGGGGAGTATCTAATTCGTGAAGCTCATCTTTCGCAGAGATTTTCCTTTGACGAAAATGGATATTACCATTGCTGTACTTCAATAACTTTTCCTGAAGAAATGCAGGTAGAAATAGAATGATCGATGTCATAAAATTTCTGCCTGGCTCTCCCATGTGTAATTAGGAATAAGGATTTGGATAAATTTTCTGGTTAATGTTTCTACTTGCAAATAAATAAGTCAACTTGCTAATCCTAGTTATTAAAATACTCTTCAGGAAGAGTAAGTGAAGTACAGCAATGGTAATATATGGATCAAATTGAGACCAGAAATAAATAAGATCTTTTCTTAGAATGGTTAATTTTGAAGATACTAAAATACTCTTATATGTTATATATGGATCAAATTTTGTGACCAAAAATAATATTTTTATTCCACGTTATTGTATGTTTAAAAATTTTCCTTCTTTATATATTTTTTGTTGACATCGTTCCTAATATATCACTTGAAGCATCATTGTTTTTTTTTTTTTTTGTCAGTGGATTGGACAACCCCAATCCTAAGTACATAACATACCCACACACTTCTCATACATTTTATCACATTTTTTCTTCAATTGTAATTTTTAGGGTTTGAATCCTAGACCTTTGAGGTGAGAAGGGAAAGATATGCCATGTGAGCTAAGCTTCATTGGTGAAGCATCATTGTAAAAGACTAAGATTATTCATTTTCTAATGACATAGAAGAATATAAGGTAGTTTTTTTTTTTGTGGTCAACAGGCTGGCCTAGACGGAAAAAAAAAAGTAGTTCTATCGTTCTATTGCTTGAAACATGATAAGCCCATTTTTAAAAAACTACAAAAAGTACGGCAAAATAATATTTTTGTTTTTTTAGGTTCCCGAAATTTTAAATGTAAGAAGTAAGAACACAATTGTTTCTAAATTTTTTTAAAGAAAGAACAAAATCAATCGTCAAAATATTTTTGTTTATAAACGAAGAAATAAAACAACTCTTAATTTTTGTGTTACTTACATTATAAAAAAATCTGAGAATTTAAATTAAGACATTGTAAATGATTGCGCCTTTTGTCAATCCAAAGGACAAACTATTGAAGTTTAAAGTTTCAACTCTTAATTTGTTGTCTTCTTTCCAGCTATTAGTTGTTCGGGTTCCAAATTTATAAATGACAAATCAAAATTTTAACCATTATAGTTTTCTTATATTTATGTTTACTCAAGTGCAGTCTACTTCACGTGAAGTTGATAGTTAAGAACTGTTAATTTGACTAAATTTTCATCTAACGACTTTCAGTTATCAACTTTGCGTGAGTTTCTACCTTCCCAACAAGAAAAATAAAACTCATGTTCTTTCATACTTATGACTCAATTTTTTTTTACGGTATCCCTAATTCGATAGGTTAAAGTGTTGCATATATAAGATGTGATTCGACATCTGATATTAATTTAAGTGGACAAATGAACTAGCTAATGGACCAATACAAATTGGTTAATAGTTGATACTTTTTTTTACACAAAAACTCATTTTTTTTTAATTTTTTGGATTTTAGTTTTTTTTTTTCTGTTTTGGCCTTGGGATTTTGGTTTAAACATGGAGAACATTCCGGAAAATTGGGCCGAAAGCCCGAAATCTAAACTCAATCCAGTTAAAAGAGATAGATTTGTTTACCAAAAAAAAAGAGAGATAGATTTACCAAAAACGGAAAGATAGATAGGGTGTTGGTGTTAGTGTTAGTTTTGTAACGTCATAGACTCGGATAGATAGCAAGCACTAATTTCTCGCTCTGAAAGAAAAGGGGGTGCTGTTGTTAGTTTGGTGCAAACTGCGACGGTGGTTAACGCCGCCTTGTGAATTGTGATGCCGCCGCGTCCAACCTTTCTGACGACTCGGCTCACTCCTCTCTTCTCCTCGCTCTTCTCTCATTCCCAATCTCCCTACGTCTCTTTCAATTCCAACACTCCTTGCTTCTTCCGTCGCAATGCAACACGCACACTCACCACAATCGCTTCTTCTTCTTCTACTTCTTCTTCTTCTAGAAGAACCTTCTCCAGGTACAGGAAATCTCAATCTCACCACCTCAGCACGTTAGCTGAACCCACCGCAGTTAAGCTCTCAACCAAGGCACGGAGAAGAATCGCACGTGGATCTCCCGAGGGAATCTTAAAGCACAAGCTCGACGGGTGTTCTAAGACCGGTAACCTTGTTGAAGCGCTTCGTCTCTATGATGCCGCCAGAAACGACGGCGTCTCGATGAACCTCGATCACTATAACAAGCTCCTATACCTCTGTTCTGCTTCCGAGTTAGGCCTCAAGAGAGGGATGGAGATTTTTCAGCAGATGTTGATTGATCGTGTTTTGCCTAATGAAGCTACCTTTACCAATGCTGCTAGGCTTGCCGCTGCGAAGAACGATCCTGACATGGCTTTTGAATTGCTGCAGCGAATGAAGGATTTCGCTATTGCGCCCAAGCTGCGATCCTATGGCCCTGCTCTGTATGGCTTTTGCAAGACAGGTGATGCTAACAAGGCCTATGAAGTTGATGCCGACATGATTGACTCCGGCATTGCCGCCGAAGAGTCCGAACTGTCTGCTCTTTTGGAAGTTAGTGTGAGTTCAAACAGGGAAGATAAGGTTTATGAGATGCTGCAGCGGTTGCGCACCACCGTGAGGCAGGTGTCTGAATCGACTTTCGACGTGATTGAGAGTTGGTTTAACAAGGAATTCGCATCCAAAATTGGGGAAAAGAGTTGGGATGTTAACCGGATAAGAGAAGGGATTGCACGAGGAGGTGGAGGGTGGCATGGACAAGGGTGGCTTGGAAGTGGCCAATGGAAAGTGGCAAAGACTCATGTGAATCAGGATGGACATTGTCTTTCCTGTGGTGAGAAGCTTGTTAGCATTGATATTGATCCCAAAGAGACTGAAAATTTTGCTGACTCTTTATCTATATTGGCTTGCAAAAAAGATCCTAAGTTAAGCTTTATTCATTTTAAGGTATAACATTTTTTCACTGAGAATTCTGTTGAATTTTGATGGTTGTTCTTGTTCATTATAGTGCCTTTACTTCCAAGTAATATTGCCATAGGGACTGATGTGTAGGTTTAACTTTTGCAGAAATGGCTTAAGCGTTATGGCCCTTTTGATGCGGTTGTAGATGGTGCCAACATAGGCCTAGCGGATGGGCAGCATTTCAGCTTTGCGCGTGTGAGTTGAAATCATTCATTTTATTGGCACATGACAAAAGCATCTGCTTAATGGTTCTTTGCCATTGGTTGTAGCTTAGATTCGTTGTTGAAGAATTACGCCAAATGAGCCCTACGAAGAGATTGCCACTTATAATTTTGCATGTAAATCGAGTAAATTGTGGTCCTGCTCTGAGTCCAAATAACAGGAGACTTATAGAAAGTTGGAAAAAGAATGGCGTCCTTTATGCTACACCTCAGGGCTCAAATGATGACTGGTAACGAAGTACTCCATCATATTTTAGTTAGATTGAGTTGGCTAATATTGTTTTTCTCTTGTTATGAATTTCCAATTAGCCTAACGGTGCTGAAGATCCATGTAGTTAACTACATCTAGTGAGTTAGGATTTGGTTTCTGGTTACTTGTTTTGTTACATATTTAGGCCAAGGCCATCATCAATAGGAATGTGAAATCTTAAGTATAGATGTATCTTAGTAGTTATGCTTACAGTTACAAAGCTGTGATGTACTAAAATGTTGTTATCCCAGGTACTGGTTGTATGCTGCTGTTCGTTGTAAATGCTTACTCTTGACAAATGACGAGATGAGGGACCACTTGTTCCAGCTACTAGGTTCGAGTTTCTTTCCACGATGGAAGGAAAAACACCAGGTATTTCAAACTCTCAGAGAAATTCTTTTACACTATACAGTTACATCCTAATACCATTGATGATAGATGCGTTTCGTCTTGCTCCATTTCCCTAACCATAATTTTTCCTGACAACTATTCTAACATAATAAAATTGGAATCACGGGCTATTGAATTCTCAAGAACTTAAGCCTTTCTTGGTGCTGAATTTCTAAAGCACCAATTATCTTCTGATAATGACTTCAGTATATGGTTTTTGACTCATTTGAAGGACTGCTGAAGCCTTTTTTTGTTGTGCAGGTTCGAGTGTCAACCTCCACTGGCAAACCTGTCCTCATTCCGCCTCCCTGTTACTCAATAGTTATTCAGGTGAGATGATCACCCAACTGCTCTCCTTTCCATTGAATAAGAGTAGCATGTTTCCACCAAGCCTCAACAGCATGGTGCTTTTTCTCCACACTTGGTATTGAAATGAACTCACACTTGTGGTCTCAATGGTTTGGACCCATAATTTTTAAAGAAAATGAGGAATTTGGTGATTGTCTAACTCTGATTATATATTTCTCTTTATCCATCTATCTAGTAGTAGTAGAAAAGATGATTTACAGATAATAGTATGCTTTGTTTTTAGTTGTATACGTGAGCTAATAGTCTAATACCATGGTCTCATGGAAGTTAAATAAGCTTTTGGATAATATGCTGCAGGAATCTGCAAATGGCAATTGGCATGTGCCGAGTGTAACTGGCGATGATCTTGATATACCAAGGAAATGGTTGTGCGCTTCTAGATCCAGAGAAAAATCATTACACAATCTATGGAAATCCACCTCGACCACTGTTTACACATGAGAAGTGGAAAGGAGTTTTTTTTCTTATCCTTTTTATTTATTTTCAGCAGCCATAAGTATTTTCCTTATCTTAAATTTGCTGTTGCATCCTGCAGTGACAAATGCAGGAACAGGAAAAGGCTGCTACCATTCTTATCTTTAGGTTTCCCTCAGTAGTTGATATTCAGAATGAAATGAGCAAAATAGTTTTTGTTTTGATTCTTGAGGCAAGTTCAGGTAGTATGGACCAGAGGATTAGGGCTAGCTTGTAGGTGATTTAGCCTAGGAGCCTTGGCTCAAGTAGATAAAGTCCCATTTTCCTCCTATTCATTCTATCTTCTTTGTAAGAAAATACTGTTGTGCTACCACATCTATTCCTGAACTGAATATGCAGGTGCAGGTAGTATATATGATTGATGGATTTATTTTTACGGATTGGGGCTCGAGTCCACAGTATTAAATACAAAGTTTTTGGCAATGAAGAGCAGGAGGGAGCAAAATTGGAAGGAGAAAAAAATTGTTGTATCATTTTTTGTATTTACCTCTCTGGTACAATTTTTTTATGGTATAATAAATAATTTCTTTTTATCTTCTCTTATTTTTTATTAATTATTTTTAACACCAAAAGTGAAAAAGTAATTTCTAAAAGAGTTGACTAATTATTTGCTATAAGATCAAAACTATCAATATCTTAAAAACATAACTAAATAGCTAACGATTATTAAGTCGGGCTAAAAATTTTGGAGAATATCAAATTCTTCTCATAAAATCATGTGATTGTTTTACTATATCCATTACCTTCTTCTAATACAAAAAAATTGTAGGAAAAGCAAAACTAATTAAGCTAATGTCTTCAGAAATTGGGATAAGATGCGTGTAAAGATAAGAAGACTATAACATTAAAGATTAAACAATTGTTTGGATGTTAACATGTTTATTTTTTAGCCGCCTTATGGGTCCATCTCTTCAAACAATAGTTGGCAGATAAGATTTCCTTTTTAATTAGTGGCTAATACCTACTTATTGAGATAAAACATGGGCTGCTGCGACTGCGATGGCAGTAGTCTAATGTTGAAAAAAGATCTTCACATAAAACTATAGAAGTATATACTATTGGAAAGTTATCAGGTGTACCCGGGAATACCGGTGTTCCAGTTATTTTAACCGTTGATCTTAATTAATATATATTATATATATTTTTTATAATTCAGATCAACGGTTAAAACAACTAGAACACCGGTAGTCCCGGTACACCTGATAATCTTCTCTATACTATTTAGTATTTACCTATTAGTCCTCATTAACCATTTGTGCTTAATTTGAATGAAACTATGTACCTAATACCTATTATTAGTGCTCATCAAATTATTTATGATGCTTTGAAATTAGCAATTGAAGCTCTTTCATGAGTTCCTACTTCCTATCCATGCATGGCAATAACATGCAGCCATGGCCCAATCACTAGCCACTCCATGTTCAACTTTTGGCCTATTACCGTAGGACAAAGAGAATCACATGGGAATATCCAAATTAAAACACTTTCTCTTTTCTTTTGTTCTTTGATAATGTACAATAATTGGCAAGGGGTTTGTTGGTGTATACAAATTAATGATGACATGATCATAAATTCATAATTAACAGTGCTTTTTAACTTTTTTTTTGAAAAGTTTTCTTCATTTTAACGGTGCCCAACAGCTCCTTAAGATTCTTTTTATTTCATTTACTCCAATTAGCCAACAACTTTTCCATGACATAGACCAAAACAACCATCATCTAAACTACTAATGCCAATAATACAAAAAACAGAATTGGACCTTGCTATTCTGTGGACCAAAGCAATTCATGCATTGCATAGTTGCACTCCTCCTTTTGTTATATGATTATTATTATGTCCTTCACAATTTGCCCCACCAAACACCTCCTCTATCTCTAGTCTCTACTGTACTCACATGGAGGAATCATCATTCATTGGCATCGAGACATTTCTAATGAATTACGTCAATGACAGCTAAGATTGCCAGAAAAAAGACCCCATTGGATATGAATTGATATTTAGTATTTAACCATATTCTCTTTTACTCCTTTCTAGTTTCAAACAATAAAACATAGACAGTAATATAATATAATATAATAACAACAACAATAATGCAACTTCAACATGGCCTATCTAATAAGCCGTGACCTTATTTAATAAAGCTTTAATAGCAACTAGGCAAATTAAATCCTACTATATACAGATATAAATAGCTCAACAAAGAACCATAGTGTGCTATATTATATGTATCTAGTTCTTATAACATTTTCTCATCTTATCTTCTCTCTATCTCTGAGGCTTCCATAGAAACTTTTGGAGAGAGATGGCTCGCATAGCATTCGGAAGATTCGATGATTCCTTCAGTTTTAGCTCCATCAAGTGCTATATTGCAGAGTTACACTCAACCTTGATCTTTGTTTTTGCTGGTGTTGGTTCTGCCATTGCCTATGGTTAGTTAGTTACACTGAATCAAGTGATATTTCTTATATGGTATAACAAGATGTCTTTTTTTTGTTCTGGGCATGCAGAGATATGTTAAAAGTGTTGTGCTTTTTTAGTTTTAAAGTGAGTCTGACTTTTTTTGTGTTTGATTTTTGGCTCAGATAAGTTGACATCAGGTGCAGCTCTTGATCCTGCTGGGTTGGTAGCAGTTGCTGTTTCCCATGCTTTCGCTCTCTTTGTAGCAGTTGCTGTTAGTGCCAACATCTCTGGT
Source organism: Arachis ipaensis (assembly GCF_000816755.2). Classification (NCBI taxonomy): domain Eukaryota; kingdom Viridiplantae; phylum Streptophyta; class Magnoliopsida; order Fabales; family Fabaceae; genus Arachis; species Arachis ipaensis. Next base: position 597,606 of record NC_029792.2, on the reverse strand, counting down.
GGCCATGTCAACCCTGCAGTGACTTTTGGCCTAGCTCTTGGTGGCCAGATCACCGTTCTCACCGCTATCTTCTACATAATTTCGCAGCTTCTTGGCTCCATAGCCGCTTGCTTGCTCCTCAAGCTTGTCACTGGAGGCTTGGTAAGTTCACACTGAACTAAGTCAACCAACCTATATGTTTTCCATGATGATTTCAAATCATTTTGTGTGTCAACCATGGGAAAAATTGTCATCCTTGGGCCACAAGCTTCATGCACCACACAAGGGCATGTCTGCTATTTTTCCTCTGTCACATTGATTGAGGGGACATCTTGTTTTATTGTGTTGGAACTTGGAACATAGTTTCCTGCATAATTTCTTTAGTATGTGAACTATGAAGTAGGACCTATTTTTGTTAGAATTTTCTGTTGTGGACTTTTATTAATTGTTGGTTTTTGTCTTTGTGAAACGGGTTGAATGTTTAAGCTTGATATTTCCGTGATCACATAAAGTAATGGAGTGATTCAATTTAAGCTTGATATTTCTCATGATTAGTGCACATAATTGGTGTAGGACCCCTTGTAATTTAAGTCTTTGATGGTTAAGACCAGATCCTATTGATATAAGAGATTAACTGTGATACATTCTTAAGCTAAGAGAAACTAAATGGCAGTGATTTTTGTGTTCAGACAATTCCAATCCACAATGTTGGAGCTGGAGTTGGAGCAGGAGAAGGAGTTGTTACTGAGATTATAATCACATTTGGATTGGTGTACACTGTGTATGCAACAGCAGCTGATCCAAAGAAGGGTTCACTGGGAACAATTGCACCCATTGCCATTGGTTTCATTGTAGGTGCCAACATCTTGGCTGCAGGGGCATTCTCTGGCGGCTCCATGAACCCGGCACGCTCCTTTGGACCTGCTGTTATCAGTGGAGACTTCACTAATCACTGGATCTACTGGGTTGGACCACTTATTGGTGGTGCTGTGGCTGGTCTTGTCTATAGCTTTTTTTACATGCCTACTGAGCATGCTCCATTGGCCAGTGATTTTTGATGATGTCTTGGAGATTATTGCCTTTGTAATTCAAGTTCCTCTGTAATAAAGGAGGAAAAGCAAATCTTGTTTTTCTTTCTTTCTTTTCTTATCTGATTTATCCTTTGGCTTTTTCAGCTTGGCATGTAAGAGAATTCAAGAGATTATTGATATGTGCAGTGGATCAGTAGTGTTTAATTATTCATCTCTGGTGTTTATTTCTTTTTTCTTTGTTGGGTTGCTATTACTTTGTTACTAGGGGGATTAGCCTGCCATTATTGGCATCTAGAAATAAATTGAACACAAGTTTATGATTCAGAGATATTTTAGGCTGTAAATTATGAGAATTTCAAATGAGAAAGCATTAGACATATAAAAAATAATAACAATAGTCATAACACCTTTAGGTTTGTCATTTTGTGCTGTCCAAATATGAAGAGTGGTTAGAAAAGAAGATACTAAGAATCCTAATTAAAGAAGATAATCTCTTAATTAATGCAAAAGCTTCAAATGGAATGAATAAGGTATATGCCAAAAGGGTGATAGTGCAGTACAGCAAGCAAGAATTATTGATGTTGAAATAGTTTCAATGGCAAGGGTCCAAGCAATACATAACAAGACAAATGAAAACAAGAAAATGGTCACATCCATTAAAAACATTTAGGTAGAGTGGACCCTATGCTCTATGGGGACCCTCTACCACATTTGAAAGATAAGGCTGCAAAAATATCAAACTAACTTCACTGCTTCTATACACTGTAGTAGCAATGCTCTATTTTGATCACAATTTAGCACCAAAGTTCCTTTGTCTTCATAAAATTAAAGCTTTGATGTTGATGTTGATGTACAATTTGTGTTTCCTAAACTTAGAATAATAATTGCACTTGATATAACAAGAGGGCTATCTTTTCCTTGCAAAAATATCCAATTATCCACAAAATTTTTAGCAGATAAGGTGGAGTTATCTCCAGTTAAAAATGTTTGAGTAAAGAGAAGATAAACTACTCAGTTATTTAATAGATATGTTTTACTTCTTTTTGTTTCATATATTGATTAATAAATCGTTTATCCTGATTTCTTTCATCACTGTATGGAATTGACATTATGATGTATATTGTATGCTATGTTTCTCATTCTTTTTTTTCTCCCATCTCTTGAAGTGCCTGCCTCTAGAAGATAGAATTTAACTCCTAATTACAGGTTCCAAGATTTTCTTCATCATTTTGCAGATTGCAAGAAACCAAGAACAAAAAAATGCATCATGAAGACTACTTCATTTTCTATTTACTTTTGAGTACAACAACAAAAGCCTCCTTAAGAATCCTCTGAATCATCTTCACGGTTTTGATACTTAAATTCATGGCCTTTCCACTCTGGTAGTTGTTGGATCACAAGCTGCATTAAGTTAAAATGAAACCAAAAATCAATCAATATATACTATACTATACTATATAGTTCCACATAAAAATAAAGTGATGATCCAAAGAGTTTAGAATTGACGAACCGCGCCTGTTGAATCTGGTTTACCAACAGTTATTTGACATGCTAATCTCCAATTCTTTGGTTTCTGACAGAATGAAAAACACCAACATAGAAAATGTTATTAGCAGAGTCCAGTTCAAAGACTAAGTATCAAAAGCAATGATTCACATTCACTCACCCTCTTGAGATGCTCTTTCTCTTTATCAGTGCGTGGATTAAGAAGCCCCCCATCTTCAAGAACCTAACACCAATTGCAAAATAGTACATATCAGTGAACATTAGTGGACAATATGCTAAATGTTGTGGTAACATTATACAGAAATGAAATTCACCTCGACCATACAAGTGGCACAACTTCCACCCCCAGCACAATTCAACAAAGGTCTACCCTATAAGAGAATAATCAAAGTAGTTGTTAGTTAGAAGCAAAACAAAAGAACATGATTGTAGAAGAAGGAGGGTGTGTGTTAGTGTGTTACATACATAGGGTCCATAGAGATCAAGATTGGAATCAAGCATTATGTCCCTAAGCTTCTGGCCACCACAAGCAGTACGATAATGAATGTCTGGTGTTCCATCAGGTAGCAACACAGGCTGAAGTTAACAAGAACAACACCATAAATTAAGTTAAAGACATGTAACTATAAATGCATTTAAGATATTAGTTATGGCAAGATAAGATATACATGTATGAATGCGAAGCCAACAGAGGGAGGAGCTTGGGAGGGTTGAGTGGTGTTTTTGTCTGTGTCTGTGTTTGTGTCAGGGACAGTGCTGATGGCTCTAACAACTACTCTTCTTGTTGCAAAGGTGTGGTTCTTATTAGATGAATGAATAGGAATAATGAAGCTTCTTCTCAAGTTGTTATGGGAATAGGGTGAGAGAGAGCATAAGCCATGAGAGGAGTTGAGTTGGAGGAGTGACATGATTTTTTTGAGGTTTTTCAGTGGGATGTAGTATGTATATGTGGTTGTTCTTGTGATGATGATCTTATCTCATTTTCAGTGCAAGGATAATACATTATCTTCAACTCTCTACCTAGGTGGTTGTTTCAAGAGAAAACAAAAAATGCATGACCCAAAACGCTAGAGGAAGGGCTTGAACCTTCGACCTTGTGGTTAACAGCCACACGCTCTAACCAACTGAGCTACTCCAGCTCGGTTGGTAGCTCAATTGGTAGTCATTTAATATACTCAACTAGTAAAAATATAACTCCTTTAATGCTTTAATTAATCTTAAAATAAAATAGTAAGATTTAAGTCTAATAAAAATAGCATGATCTTATGTGTATATAAAATATTAATTATTAAACCAGTCANCAAAAAATATAAAGTAACTACTGAAAACTAGTTTTTATTATCCCTTTGGGATTTGGGTGCAGAGAAAGAAAGAAAGTGGGCAAATGCTTAAACCCTTGAAATAAAAAGAGGGTGGAATGAGAGAGGGGAATGGCCCAACTCTCAAATTTTCGGCTCTTTCTCTCCAAACCCTCCACCCTCCACTTCCGATCCATCTTCTCGACGGTTATCGCTTCCTCTTCTTCTCCGAGACGACACCGTAACGCCCCTCTCCATCTTACCCGCAGAAACAACAGCAACACCCGCGGTGGCAGAGGAAGAACCACTCACCCAATGGAACTCGACAAGAACGCTTCTTCTGCTGGCTTCAACAAGCGCAGAGCAGAGGGAAGAGACAACAGCGACGCTCCCAAGAAGGACCTCCAATTAAAGCATCGCAAGGTCAATCCAGTTAACACCATAGCTTATCTTCAGATACTCGGAACTGGCATGGATACTCAGGATACTTCTCCTTCCGTCTACCTCTTCTTCGATAAACAACGTTTTATATTCAATGCTGGAGAGGTCACTCTTCCTTCTCATTCTCTCATTTCTTATCTCTCTCTGCATTTTCTCAACCTCTCTTGCTTGTTTCAGGGACTACAACGATTTTGCACTGAGCATAAAATTAAGTTATCCAAGGTTTGAATTTGAATTTCAAGTTCTTATCTTTGTCATCACTAGTTATCAGCTCACGAAATGTACTTACCTTTTTGCAGATTGATCACATATTTCTAACTCGTGTTTGTTCAGAAACCGCCGGTGGCCTTCCAGGTTTGTCTTCAATTTTTAAGAATCTTGTGGGTTTACATGCAAGTATTGCAGAAGATAGCATTGCTTCATTGCTAAGTTACTGATACTAGAAGAGTAGAAGTTGATATTTAGATTGGATTACTAGAATGTTGATACATATCAGTCTTCGACTCACAGGTTTGCTGCTTACACTGGCCGGAATGGGAGAAGAGGGGATGTGTGTAAGTGACGGATTAACTTCGTGTTATTGTTCAACTGTGTAATGCATAGTCTGTTGTAGTGATTGATAGCTTCATGTGATTTGTAGGTCAAGATATGGGGCCCTTCAGATCTTAAGTTTTTAGTAGATGCCATGAGATCATTTATTCCCAATGCTGCCATGGTTCACACAAAGAGCTTTGGCGGCACCGATGATACCACTGTGCTTACTGGATGTAAGCTATTGGACAATCCCATTGTTCTCATTGAAAACGAGGTGGTCAAAATATCTGCCATCATCCTGCGACCACATCACCCGATGACACCTTCAGAGACCCTTAACTCACCCAACGGGAAAAACCAGGCTGCTGCGAAGCCTGGTGATATGTCTGTAGTATATATTTGCGAACTGCCTGAGATCAAGGGAAAATTTGATCAAGATAAAGCAAAGGCCCTAGGTTTGAAACCTGGGCCAAAGTATCGTGAATTGCAATTTGGAAATTCAGTGCAATCAGATCGCCTGAATATTACGGTAATTTATGGAATCTGCGCTGATATTGCAATCACCATCTAGTTTGCTATAGTTAATTTTAATTAATACCTGGCACCCATACTTATTAACGTAACCATTTGTGTGACACAATAGGTTCATCCAAGTGATGTCTTGGGTCCTTCTGTTCCTGGTCCCATTGTACTCCTTGTTGATTGTCCAACAAAATCTCATTTGGAATCGTTATTTTCTGCACAATCACT
>NC_029792.2:584361-592020 GCF_000816755.2 Arachis ipaensis | reverse complement strand
ACGTGTGTGATTCACTTAAGTCCTGCTTCTGTTGTAAGTTCTTCAGATTACCAGAAGTGGATGAAGAAATTTGGTTCTGCACAGCATATCATGGCTGGGCATGAAAAGTAAGTTGCTAGTTTTTCTGGCAATTCCTCCTTTTTTGTTTCTGCTACAACACATTATTTATTACTCTTGTTTCTATTGTTCTCAGGAAGAATGTAGAGATTCCTATCTTGAAAGCTAGTGCAAGAATTGCATCTCGACTTAATTATGTTTGTCCTCAGTTCTTTCCAGCCCCAGGATTTTCATCTCTTTCAAGTGCTCTTGCTTCAAGTGAGGTTTGTAACAATGCTAGAAGGGGAACTTATACTGTATTTAACACATAAATTAGTCTAATCTGGGGGATTGATTTGTGTTTTTTGCAGGGTTCCTTTTCTGAATCTTCTAAAGTCATTTCTGCTGAAAATCTTCTCAAGGTATCAAAATCTGACTCGGCCCTGCTGTTAATTTCTTTGTTCTTGCAGAAGTCTTTGTACAAAGCTTTTATAGTCTGACTCCGCAATATTTGTATACTTATAAACATATTAACTGTGTTATGCAGTTTACATTGCGTCCTTATGCTCGTCTTGGGTTGGATAGATCCGGTACTCCAACCACGGTGACTTCCACGCAAATCATTGATGAGTTACTCTCAGAGATTCCAGAGGTCGTGGAAGCAGCTCATCATGTAAGTCAGCTCTGGCAACAAGCTAATCAGACAAAGGAGGATTTAGTTCCCGCAGCAGATCGAAATATGATGATTGAGGAACCTTGGTTGTGTGATTCTACTGTTCCTTCGTGTTTGGAAAATATAAGGAGAGATGACTTGGAGATAGTTCTTCTTGGAACTGGTTCATCCCAACCATCCAAGTACAGAAACGTGAGTTCAATATATATAAATCTTTTCTCAAAAGGAGGTTTGCTCTTGGATTGTGGTGAAGGAACCTTGGGACAACTCAAAAGAAGGCATGTCCATCTGTATTCTTTAAACACATTTTCACTTTACTGCATTTTTTGCGATTTTAATGTGAATAGTTATTTAACACATCCTTTGGAAACAGATATGGTGTAAGTGGTGCTGATGATGTTGTGAGAGCTTTAAGATGCATTTGGATTTCACATATCCATGCTGATCACCACACTGGCTTGGCTAGGATCCTTGCTCTGCGCCGTGAATTGCTGAAGGGGGTGCCTCATGAACCAGTTCTTGTCGTAGGGCCAAGGCAGCTCAAGAGATATTTAGATGCTTACCAAAGACTCGAAGATTTGGATATGCTGTTTTTAGATTGCAAGCACACCACAGCAGCTTCATTGGATGCTTTTGAGGATGGCTGTGACCTGAACAATAATAATAGAGAAGTATCCGCATCAAAAGTTGATTCAACTTTGTTTGCCAAAGGGTCTCGTATGCAAAGTTTATGGAAAAGACCAGGCAGTCCTGTTGACAAAGATGCCGTTTCTCCTATCCTAGAGAGATTTAGGGGGGTAATCCAGGAAGCTGGTCTGAAGTCCTTGGTTAGTTTCCCTGTTGTACATTGCCCACAGGCATTTGGTGTTGTTCTAAAAGCAGCAGAGAGGACTAGTACTGCGGGAAAAGTGATACCTGGCTGGAAGGTTGTATATTCTGGCGACACAAGGCCCTGTCCAGAGTTGGTAGAAGCATCTCGAGACGCAACAGTTCTTATACACGAGGCAAGTCTTCCTATAAATTGATTAATGTTATCTGCATCTTAATGCCATCAAAGTGAGACTTGTTTTAACTTGTTTGAGAATTGATGCAGGCAACTTTTGAGGAAGCTATGGTAGAGGAGGCTATAGCAAAAAACCACAGCACCACAAATGAAGCCATAGAAATGGGAAACTCCGCTGATGCATACCGAATCATTTTAACTCATTTCAGCCAAAGATATCCTAAAATACCTGTGTTGGATGAAGCAAACATGCATAAAACGTGTGTTGCATTTGACATGATGAGTGTGAATGTGGCAGATTTGCCCGTTCTTCCAAAGGTTCTTCCATATTTGAAATTGCTTTTCAGAAACGAAATGATAGTTGATGAGTCAGACGATGTAGTAGACGCTGTGACCGCCGCATATTAACAAAATGACTCCTATTCTATTCATTTTTTTTCGCTTTGCATGTATATTAGATTTTTATAGACAGAGATTATAGAATCATGCTATGCAAAAGCAATATATATAGTCATTCATTTCTCCTTGAAACATCAAGTTTCCTTCATAAGCCAAAATTGACCTGTATTCCTAGATTTTTCGTTTTTTATGCACTTGTAACTTCACTGAATTATTAGTTAAAAGTTAATTTTACATTAATATATATATATTAATGAAGTTTTCTGGTCACTTTCGCAGGCTGCTAGAAACATTAAGCATTACTGTTGTATTAATCCATCCTTTTAATTAGTAAATATGTAAAATTATAACAAACATAGGATTATTCAAAATGATAAATGAATAGGTTTTTTTCTTTTTCTTTTTCGTACATCAAGAGAGACTAGAAATAGAGACCTCTACAGAGGAAAGGAGAACAAATAGCATTTGAGCTATAGTTCATTCATTGTCTTAAATAATTTTATAAATATAATATAAATACTGAGTTAAACTCTAAAATGGTCTCTGAGATTGGTTTAATAAAGAAATCCAGTTTATTTTATTTTATATAAATAGTTGGTTTGGATAGATTAAATAATCACTTTTTAAGGTTTTTTTTTTAAAATTTCTTTTATGTATTATCTTTAAACGATAAATTTGATACATTTTTTCTCTTTCTTCAAATTTATTTTTTTGTTTGAAAAGTAAAGTTTGATATTAAAAAAAAAAACTCACGTAAGAAAAATTGGAAATAAAAAAAAAAGAATTCATATAGAAATAAAGAGTCATAGATGGTACCAATCTTTTTTTGTTTCTTCTGCATCTGTTTGTATGTTCTTGGGAAGTTTTGTTTTGTTTTCGATGACTCAAGTTTTCACTCTCTAAATTTCTTCTCTAACACCTATTCCAAATTAAGGTGTAGAAATAGATTCAATTACAAATTACAAATTTACGATTAAATTAGATTTCATGATAATCAACTATTTAACATTTATTTTTCTAGTAAATTATTTTCATGAAAATTATTGCCGATTTTTCAAGACTATTTTATCAATAAATTATTTCTTTTAAAAGATTAAGACGATAATTCACTCGTATAGAAATAATATTTTAATAGAATGTACGCTTTTGTGTTTTTACTAAAACACTTAAATTTATTTTCAATGAAATAAAAATATATAATCAAATCCTTATCTTTCAAATTTCAATCATCAAATAAATAAGAATAAAATTGAATATAAATTCATCACTATATGCAAGCACATGAGTCAACTTTTCAATTACAAAGCCTTGTTTTTGAAAAAACTAATTTGAAGCATCGTCCTTACAAACAAATTTGGTTGAAAACTCAGCATAAGTCAAATTTTGAGAATAAAGATATGATATGTTTGTCGCCATCCATCTCAAAAATACAAACTTATGAGATACTACTATTTCAACAATATCATTCTTATTAGAAGTTTCATTATAAACTACGGATTGTTCATCCTCCAAATGAAATGGAAGTCTAATCATAAATGATTCTTTCTCTTGAATTTTGTATCCAAATATATACTAGGCTGCCTCACATGCCAAAATGTACCTACAATCATAATAATTCCTAATTTTATCGACAACTTGTGTGGTTTCTGATTAATCACCAGCATTGTATAGATTAGCTGTTACACGATTATTGTCCTTGTGTACATATTTAAACAAATACTTGATATAACTTATTTGGCATGTGTATTTCACATTTATGTGGCACCCGAACTTGAGCAACAATTCTGGATTATATGGACTAATAAACTTATTATCTAGTACACATTTCTTTTTTGTCACAGTTCGACCGTTATTGGTACGCCTATATTTAAGAAACCTAGCTTCGTCAATGAGTGTTTATTGTCTGAATTCTTTGAGATAAAACTTTAAATAGGATCCATTCTTTATGCAAGGTGAATTCTTATTGTATGGCCCACATGGACCATGTACCATGTAGTTTTGAATAGTTCCATGTAAATTTGGCCTTTCATTTTCTAGTGTTTGTGGCTTGAACTCATTACTCATAAATAAAAGAATATGTGCATGTGGAAGCGCTCTCTTTTAAAACTTTATAGTACAAACATTTGAAAATTGAAAAGACAAATGACTAAAACATTATCTACAGCATAAGATTTTAATAAGGTGTTGCATAAACACAGACTTACATACCATAATTTTGTCAAATATTTTTTCCTCTTTTAGGTCCTTAATCAAACCGTCAATCTTGATTTTGAAAACTCAATACAATATATTGGGGCGGTATTTTACCTTCAATCTAATAGGAGTCAATTTTCTCTTTATCTCATCCCATTTAAGGTTGCAGGTCATAGTGATAAAATAGTTAGGATATTCTGTATATTTACAAATTGCAAGTGCATCTTTAAAATTATTCATCATGTACCTAGGTCCATCAATAAAAGTACTGGGAATAATGATTCTTTTGCCAAGCCTAGCAACATTTACATCCCCGTTTATAAGACTCTCATGTAAACATTTGTATTTATCAAACCCTCAACTTTGGTTGTTTACACCTGAAGAATTTTAACATCTCTGATTTCATAATTGTGTAGGCATCCACCAAAAATTGTTGGAATAATCTCTTTGATCTCAAAATTAACGGCGATTCACCCATCCTTTACTGTAGGCGAAAAGCAAAGAATTGTCGCAAAGTGCTGTTTTGTTTTTCTTTGTAGACCTTGTAGAGATAGAATCTAATGTTGCAATACCCAGACGAAATCCATCCTCCCCATGGAAAAACAGTAATGGATATTGCAAGGATAAATAAGATGGGTGAAAAACATCAATCTATTGGAGTTTTTTAGATTGACTATGTACACCCTATTTTTGCTTAGTTGTTTGACATCGCCAATAATCAATGCAGTTACTTCAGATGTAGAAGGCATGTTATACATTCTGCCATTTGTATTCTTTTTACTAATCAACTTAAGCTTTATGCCTATGCAATTTTTCTTTTGGTACCTATCTTTTGCATAGCAAAAACTTATTGCTAAACTATTATATTTGTCTAGCATATTTCCTAATATTGTCACAATTTTTCTATTCCGCTCATTTATAGTTTTATTGGAACTGCATAAAAGAAGATACGATAAAATTTATGTTATTCTCTTTTAGATTAAAAAAATAACTAAAGTGTTTGACTGGTTGCATGAAAATTACTGAACTGTGCCTATTCGATTATCAATCTCATTTTCTGTGTCATAGATATATAGCCGGATAAATATTGATCATAGACTATCCGGAGGAAGTAGACTACCAATGCTATGGTAGTTTTGACCCCAAGGTTAAAAATTGAATTGGGGGAGAGTCCTATTGTTTACCCCACGGTTAATTTTTCGGCCATTGATATAAAACAAAACATTGAATTAAATGTCCTTATATTTTTCAGAAAATAAGCTCTTCTCTGATCTCTATTTATATTTATTTATTCATTATTGCGTTGGTAGTAGAGAATGTAAAACAACATTGAATTATATTCTTCTAATGTTGCAATACCCAGACGAAATCTATCCTCTCCATGAAAAAATAGTAATGGATATTGCAAGGATAAATAAGATGGGTGAAAAATATTAATCTATTGGAGTTTTTTAGATTGACTCTCTATACCCTATTTTTACTTAGTTGTTCGACATCGCAAATAATCAATGCAATCAAGGTAGAGAAAATCGAGATTTTACGTAGAATCGAAAAAATAAATAAAAAACGTTAAAACGTAAAATCTTAACAAGATTTAAATCGTAAAATCGTCAGACTTAGTACAAATTTTGTAAAATCGAAAAACTCATTTAAAATCGTAATATCGGAAGATTTTAAGAGTTAAATCGAGATTCTAGCTACTATGAATGCAATCACTTCAGATGCAGAAGGTAAATTATACGTGCTGCTATTTGTATTCTTTTTACTAATCAACTTAAACTTTATGTCTATGCAATTTTTCTTTTGGTACCTATCTCTTGCATAGCGAAAATTTATTGCCAAACTATTATATTTGTCTAGCATGTTTCTTAATATTATTACAATTTTTCTATCCCGCTCATTTATAGCTTTATTGGAACTGCATAAAAGAAGATATGATAAAATTTATGTTATTCTCTTTTAGATTAAACATAACTAAAGTGTTTGACTGGTTGCATAAAAATTATTGAAGTGTGCCTATCTGATTATCAATCTCATTTTTTGTGTCATAGATATATAGCTGAACAAATATGATCATAGATTATTCGGAGGAAGTAGCCTACCAATGCTATGGTAGTTTTAACCTCCCAGCTTAAAATTGAACTGGGGGAGAGTCCTATTGTTCACCCCACAATCAATTTTTCGGCTATTGATGTAAAAAAAATATTGAATTAAATACCTTTATATTTTTCAGAAAATAAGCTCTTCTTTGATCTCCCTTAGTATGAAGTTGAATAAGCTCAGGTATAGATAATAGATGAAGCTCAATCTTCCCTTCCATACAACATAATAAAATGTTAGTTGCAGAGTAACTGGTTAAATTTAGCAAGTCTTTCATGAGACTACATCCATATTTTACAGTGTTGATATTGATAAATAAGATCTTTTATATTCCACACAGCTGCTAAATGCACTTTTTTTAAATACCCAGTTATCATATTGATGCAATTTAGTCTATGATGTACACAAAGATGTAAATAAACGTCAAATAAACTTTGTACATACCGTCTAAAATTTTTGAAGATGGTATAAAGTAATCTTCTAAATCACCGTCTAACATTGAATCGTCATAAACATTAACAATTACAATCAATAAAAAGTTATAAAAAATAAAAACATATATGTTGATATATTATTAATAATTCGTATCTTTTGTAAACTATCAAGTTAAATTCTTGGTATAATAGAAGATTACCTTCATAATCGAAAAAAAAGTTAACATTTGGCCACTTTATGTGTCGCTGTTGGGTAAATACATTCTAGTAGTCGATAAATTTATATCTTCAAAAATATGTGCTGAATTAATAGCTATCGAATCAATAATAGAAAAATATTGTCTTTTTATTTCCCGTTTACAATATAATTTTTTGAAAAAAAAAGTTAAATTTTATTCAATCAAACATTAATTACTATAATAAAGAACAGAATATAATAATAATTAATATATTTTCTAAATTATCTTTTTGTTAGGTACGATCTTTGGGAATTAAAGTGTGATGTAAGCTGATTTGGCTGAACAATTTGTGTTAGATTATTGGTGGATCCGTTTACATTAGAGTATGCTAGAATTGTAATAAATCTATGTTATATAAATGATTGCCGAGGAAGCATGATGAAATCAAATATTGGTGCATGAATCATTTGATAGTCATTAATTACACATACTATTTGTTACTATGGACAATAGAGTTCTTGTCAATGAAGAATCTATTAGTAAAACTGAAGATTGTTTAGATCTTATCTCCAAAGTAGAAGGTTTTATATAAGTAGGGAGAAATATTTTATTTTAGTAAAACTGAAGATTGTTTAGAATGGT
>NC_029792.2:571800-584273 GCF_000816755.2 Arachis ipaensis | reverse complement strand
AAACTTAAAACACTAAATATTAATTTCATTATAAAATTTTAATATTATAAAAAAGTATCAATTTAAAGTATTGGCCCTAACATTTTTCTAAAGTTAAGCATAAACATGTGTTATTTTATACAAAATTTTTTATATATAACCATAATATATTAAGCCTACTTTTTTATTGTAACAAAAGTGCACCCAAAAGGAAGCCCAAAAGACAACCTTTTCCTTTCCTACTCATCACAGGACCATGCCAAAAGTAGTGGCACACACCTCCTAATTCTCTATCACTAGCACTAAAAAAAAAATCCAAAATGGAGAAATGTAAAACAGAGAGCAATCCAATGCAAACACAGAAAAATAAAGTAGGCAAGCAAGCAGATGGAGGGGAATACATACCTTATTGTTTGAAGTAAGCAAAGAAGGAAACACAGTGCGATAAACAGAAAGGCAAACACGCGAATGGAATCAGCCAAAAATGCAAGCAACAAGAAGGAAGTACGCAATAAGAGAAAATGCGAGAAGTAGAGGCCAGGGAGTTATAAAGCAAAAAGGCATGATTACAAGCAAAATTCCAACGTTTCAAATGAAATACGAAAAGTTGAAGGATAAAATTGGAAAATTCTCCCTTGGCATTAAATGTCATTATGGCATCTAAGAAACCGCAAACCAGCGAATACCCCCATTAGAAAAACCAACGAACAAACCACGAAACGCCTAGGCACTCTCGTCTGAGGAACCCGAGCGACACGTTCTTGGCCCAGCACGAAATAGTCAGGCGCTCCCCGAATCCTCGACTTTGACCAAGGAACCGGGACGACACACTCCTTGCAAGCCACGCAACGGCAACCAAAAGCTCCTTCAGCAATGAAACCGAGCACGCTCACTCTCTTGCTCAAGGGGCAACTGTTACGGACCCCGTTCCCAGGTCCTTAACTCGGAGTTGGCTCCAACCCAATTACCTGGGCCAAGACTCCCTTCAAAGTTCAAACCGGTCTTATAATTCCTAACCAACATTTAAAATCAAGAGAAAAGGACAAATAGGTCCCTGACCTTTTGTCCCGCGGACATTTTCGTCCCTGACCATTGAAAAATACTTTTAAGTCCCTAACCTTCACAAAACTTGGACGGATTAGTCCCTGACAGAGACATTTGGACGGATCAGCCCCTAACGGAGGCATTTGGACGGAATGACTGATCCGTCCAAGTTTTGTGAAGGTCAGAGACTTAAAAGTATTTTTCAATGGTCAGGGACAAAAATATCCGCGGGACAAAAGGTCAGGAACCTATTTGTCCTTTTCTCTAAAATCAAATATTCCTCTTATCTCGAGCTATATAGTCAGAGGCCCCGTCAGATATGTTTCTCATCCCACTCACTTAACCTCTCAGATCTATTTTGACTTGGGCATTAAAGTATCTTTATAAGTTATTTGCTAAACATGATGTGTTATTTAAACATTCCCAATTAATATTACTTTATTTTATAATCCACAGCAATGCAACTTGCATCTAAACATGATTTGTTATTTAAACGTTCCCAATTAATATTCCTTTATTTTATAATCCACAGCAATGCAACTTGCATTGAGAACATACACAACGTGGCATTTCTATTTTTTAAATATGGTAATACTAAAAAAATAATAAATAAAATTATTTTATTTACTTTAATATTTATAATTTTATTTATATAATATTTATTATTATATATTTAAAATTAGTAGAATTTATTATTTTAGTTAATAGTTAACCAACAATATTTAAAATGTAGGCTAAAGCTAAAAATATATTGATAAATTACTAACAAAAAAAAAGACGGATAACTAAAAGAGGATGTTTCTATAAAGATGTAGAAAACGTCTTTTTTTAAGATATTTTTTAATAATTAAAATTTAACACATATAATCATTTAAATTATGTTATTTTTGTCAAAATTAGGTCAGATAAATTAATTTTAATTTTTAAAAATTATCTTAAAAAAAGACGTTTTTGACATCTTTATCTAAGTGGCTCTCTAACTAAAAATACAAATTAAAAATAATAAATTTTGCTGCAAGTTAAACGTTTTAATGTAATTAAACACGGGTGACGTCTATGGTGAATGTATGAGAAACGTGACTAAGTTGGTTAAAGCGGAATAGCCAATCCGAGCATGACAACTAGCATGTGTGGGGTAGAAGACCAAAAGTAGTTGACTCGGATGACCACACTAAATTCGATGATGAAGGGATGGTAAATGTTATCCATTGCTAAACCAAAATAATTAACAAATTAAACAAATCAGTAATTATTGAAAAAGAACGTGGTAACATTGGAAGTGCAATGCACACAAGTTATGCCTAAAATCGATGGAGTAACTAGCCATGGTTGTTTTGGGTTGGCTTGTTCAAGATTTAGGAAGAGTCCAGAGCTTTTGGTGGATGCACAATTAGATTTCCAAATCTATTTTTTTTATTTTGTTGATTTTTTATTTTTGAAATGCAGATTTGTTTATGCTTGTTTCTTGATTTGATTCTGTTTTTGTTTCTATTATTAGAATAAACGTGATTTTAATTTTTAAAATGTATACTTTTGTTATTGTTGTGTTGGCTGTAATTAATATATTTTAGTAGGGGTGTGCATGGGCCGGATGAAACCGGGTTTGGTGTGACACAGACCCGACCCAAAATATATACCGGGCCTATTTGTTAGACCCGAACCCGACCCTAGACCCGATGAAACCTATACACTTTCGGGCCACGATTATACCGGGTAAAAACCGGGTGAAAACCGGGCCGTTAACATTATATTACCTTGATACCTTCTTGTAAGTTAGCATATAAAAATATCCAAATTTCCAAGATTCCAACCATTATTTGACATGGTAAAATTCACTTAGAAAAATATAATAAGAACTAACTCTTCTCTAATATTAAAGTATAACCATAATCAATACTAATATTGCCTAATAACACCAAATATTTAAATCAATACAAATAACACAAGATTATGCATTAGTCTAAAGTCTTATGCATTTTAAACATAAAACATTAACTTATAGTCTTATATATAATGACTAATAACACAAAATATTAAGGTTTACAATACTTAAATTTCACATAATAATAGCCATCATCCATCACTAATAACACAAAATATTAATTGTGTATGATGACCGGGCCACCGGGCCGATTTCGGGTGACCCGAGCTATGGCCCGGACCCGACCCGAAATAATGACCGGGTCTACTTTTGAGACCCATACCCGACCCTAGACCCGATGAAATCATATCAAATTAGCCCCAAAAATGTTCGGGACCGGGCCGAGTCTTTGGGCCGGGCCGGGCCATGCACACCCCTATATTTTAGTATAAACATTGATGCCAAATTATGAATTTTGGGTTCTAGTTTTTATTTTTTATTTTGTTGATTCTTTTAAAATTAAAAATATTTTTATTTTTGTGGATATATCCGAATTCCGATCTAATCCTATCCGCAAATGTGCAGATCGAATCGATAAGATCCAAACACAAAAATTATAGATATTAAATCTGATCCGATCCAATTCGTGTACTGGCCCTAATAAAAACCATATTTTTCCTATCAACTCTCCTTGTCTCCAATTTTTTGTTGACACTCTCCATCTTAGTTTATATTATTTTTTTTTGGTAACTATCTTAGTTTATTCTTTATTGTCAAAAAACAGCTTCATTCATTTCACCAACTTTTTTCCAAACCTAACAACTTTTATTTCATCCCGTTTTGTCCACGCAGCTAATAATGCACGTTGCAGAAACGATTTTTTGGCCTGAAAATTTCCAAAATTGCCCACGCAGTAAACTCTCCAAACTTTACCACACTTAAGCTTAATCCACTGCTACTCCATCCAGAGATTTCCCTTGCCACCTGTCATCATATCATTGGCCATTCAAATTTCAGTCACTCTTAGCCAAACGATCCCGTACCACCATAGAAGTACCCTTGATATTTTATCGAATAATCAAACGAATCCGGGCTTATATATACTCCCAAAATATTACCCTTGGATTCACGTTCCAATTTACTTTGTCATCATCATGAATACTCTTTTCTTCTTTATCTCCTTTTGCTTATGCATTCAAACCCATGCATCAGCTTCTTCGAATTCTTCCAAATCAAACACACTGTTTCCAAAAGAAGCTCACCCCACAAAATCAGGTTACCTTTCTGTCAGCAAAACCTCTTCTTCCGCCTTCTTCTACACTTTCTATGAAGCTCAGAACTCGACCTTGCCTCTCTCCAAAACCCCGCTTCTCATTTGGCTCCAAGGTGGCCCTGGAAGCTCCTCCATGATTGGCAGCCTCTATGCTGTTGGACCATGGCGTATCACAGAATCCATCACCCTTGAACCCAACCCTGGTGCTTGGAACAAGTTCTTTGGCGTTCTCTTTCTTGATAACCCCATTGGCACTGGATTCAGTATAGCCTCATCACCGCAAGAGATCCCAACGAATCAAGAAGGTATTGCCAAACACCTTTATGTTGCTCTTACAAGGTTTCTTCAACTTGATCCTGTTTACAAACACCGCCCTATTTATATTGTTGGCCAAAGTTATGGAGGAAAGTATGCGTCTACAACTGGAAATTACATATTGAAAAGAAATGCACAGTTGCATGCTTCTAAAAGAGTGAATCTTGTTGGTGTGGCTATTGGGAATGGAATAATTGAGGCAGTGACCCAATCACGCACGCATCCGGCTAATGCTTATTATGAGGGTCTAATCAATGAGAGGCAAAAGAGTGAGTTGGAGAAGGATCAACTGGAAGTAGTTAGGTTGGCACAGATTCAGCATTGGAGTGAAGCAACGATTGCATGGCGAAGACTCCAGGGGAAGTTGCAAAACATGTCAGGGCTGGCTACTTTGTATGATTACACAAGGAAAGATCATCCTTATCACTATCAAGATTGGGTTACTCAATTCTTGAATATAGCTGAAGTGAAGAAGGCATTGGGCGTGAACGAACCTCAAGTGTTTAAATCGAGCAGCAGTAATGTTGGGGAAGCATTGCTAGGAGATATAATGAAGAGTGTGAAGTTTATGGTGGAGGGGTTGTTGAAGAGCAACACTATTAGGGTGTTGTTGTACCAAGGTCAACTCGATTTGGTTGCTGGTCCGGTTCAAACTGCGGCATGGGTGAATACTATGAAATGGGAAGGGATTGAGGAGTATGTGAATGCAGAGAGGAAGATATGGAGGGTGAATGGAGAGCTTGCTGGCTATGTCCAACAATGGAAGTCACTCACCAATGTTGTTGTCTTGGGTGGTGGCCATCTTATGCCTGCTGACCAGCCTGTTAATGCTCAGACAATGATACAAGATTGGGTCTTGCAAAGGGGTTTGTATCAAAATGTGTAAGTTGTTGTATTGAAAAGGAAAAATCATAAATAGATAAAGAGAACAACTAGGGAATCAAAAGCAGCAAAAAATCAGTCAAAATGTGTTTGGGTTCTATAAGAAATCGGGTTTTTGTTTGTACTCCGTGATCTCAGGAGCGATTTTCAAACATATTATTCAAAAAGTGATTTTAATTAAACAATTTTGTTTACTTTTTGGCTGATCACATTTTGGTTCCATATACTTTTCCATAGATAAATGAATAATTCAAGTTACCCCTTAAAATAATTTGTTCACCTTTAAATTAATTATATCCCGCAGTATTTTATATTTCTTTTGTGTATTCAAGTATTATTACTACGAAAAATATTCAAGAATGAACATTTTTTTTTAGTATTTTTAGTAATTAATTTTATTTTATTTATGATAATCAAATAATATTTTTATTCTATATTTTTAAATATTATTAACTAACTACTTATTAAAAATAAACTACTTATAACAAATTTTTAACTCAACGTGCGAATGTATATAACTTTTTTTTTATGTGAATTTTGTTTCTTTTCTCGAATTTTCTCAATGTTTTCTGCGTCTCTACATTCTGTTCCATCTCTGCATTCTATGTGTTTCTCTTCCTTCTCTATGTTCTTTTCGTTCAAGTTCAATGCTCTTTTATCTGATTTGAAGATTTGGATCAAAGTTTTTGACATCAAGCTGTGAAATCAGGTTTAAACAGATATGTCGTTATCGAAGATAATGAATGATTCAAGTTCAGACTGTCAATTGAACCAGAGCGAAGTGGATTATTGTTTTGAATTGAACTAAGTAGCTGAAGTCTGGTTCGATTCTAGTTAATGTAGTTCGTTAGTAGTTTATGATTCTGTAGGTGAATAAAGTTGTTTTTCTCTTTGAAAATTGATGGTTTGAATTGAATGTAAGGCAGGAGTTCTGAATCTGAATTATTATTGTGATGAATCTGTCTCGTTCTTATTTCGGTGTATTTCTATTTACAAATTGGTGTATTTTGGTAATCTTGCGGTGTGTTTTTAGGTTTAGACTTTCAATTGAACCAAGCTGAATTGTATTATTGTTTTAAATCGAATCAAGTGGTAAGGTCAGTTTGAATCTAGGTAATGTAGTTTGTTAGTTGTTTATGATTCTGTAGTTGAATAATTTTGTTTTTGTTTGTGAAAATTATTGTTCATAGTTGATGATTTGAATTTGAATGTAATGTACAAGTTTTGAATCTGATTTTATTATTTTGATGAATTTATTTTGTTCAAAGTTTCGGAGTATTTTAGATTCTAATATGGTGTGATGGTTATCAGTGGCTCAAAAAAGGGGGGAGTTGAATCTTAGCTACTTCTTCTACTGAATATTGCTTTTTCTTTCTTAAGAGAACTTAGGAGATATTTTCACTTTTCTCTCGTGGTAAACTGAGAGACATTTTCATTTTTGTCTCCTTAGTAACAGAAACAGAAAAGTAGAAGGGAAGAAGAAATAACACCCATATATATCATGGTTCAGCTACAAGGTGCAATGTAGCCTACATCCAATCTCCATCACAACAGTGACAGAATTTCACTATCTTTAACAAATTACAAACACCAATTCCTTCTCTAGGATCTACCCAATCCTATTTGGGACAAATCTAGATTCTAACCCCAACCTGAATTTGACTAGACCTCAATCTAACTTTCAACTGCAAAGTGCTAACCCAACTTGTAAGAAAATTTCCACAGGATCATGACATAAAATAGAAAGATGTACAAAGAACTTCTGAGACATCTTATGACTTTTTCTCACTGTTTTAACTTACTACCGTTTACTTTTCATTGGCTTTTTCTTACAAACCTCACCATGTTTGCATTTTACAATGAGACTCAGACAGATCCAAACTGAGAAAAAGAAAATACAAAATAAACTACATGAAGGAGAAGAACTCTAACAGCTTGGGTAGCTATGAGAGTGAACTTTGTGCTTTTCACTTACTCTCCTTGCCTTCAACCCTTGGCCGTTCACCCTTAATATAGAAGGGTGAAACTTCCAAGGTTGAAACAAGTTCAACCCTCACAGCAACTTCTTCTCAAACATCAGAGTAGCAGTGGCTACAATAGAGGAGAGAGAGGACCGAAGCTGTTGCATGCATGCTTACCTCTTCTCTCTCATCCTTTTTCTTCAAGCTTCTTCAATCTTGACCATTGAGCTTGACTTTAGTCCCAAGTTTTGATTTTGACCATCGATGTGCCTTTGAACCATATAGGCTTCACGTTCTTCGTTGTTACCTCTTCCATGCTTGAGACCTTGAAGATTTCTTCTTTGATCCTCGGTGTAGCACAAAGGAGGAAAAAAACTTTTTGTTGTGTTTCACCAAGATAGATTTGCTTCTTAACCAAAGCCTTCTTTCTTGCTTTGATTTATCTTCAAAATCTGATCTCTGAACCTTCTATTTTCTTCTTTCTTTTTCTTGGATGAACACGTGATGTGACCGAAGCAACAGAGAGGAGGGAGAAGAGAGAAACATTCGGTGAAAGCTTTGATTGAAATTAAATCAAATTGAATTCTAAGTTCCAATTACCAATGGATGGAGTAACCGAAGCATGCTTTGAGAACCTTGGTTCCTTTCTTTGAATCATCCATTTTGGTTCATGGACTTGTGATTTGGACTTGTCTATTCTTCCTTAGTCTAAGGTTCAGCCACTTGTTGTGAAATAATTTTTGCACAAAGTTGAATTTATTTAATGATCAAGTTGGGCTTGTTAAACTTGGCCACTCTGAAAATTAAGTTGCTTTTCCTGCACACTCACTAAATTCATCAAACAAATAATTGAAAACAATTTATTAAACACTTTTTAATAATATTTATTCATCATATTAAACTAATATAAGTTTTCCAAACTCAACAATCTCCCCCTTGATGACAAACATTATTAAAACTGAATTGAAAACATTAAGATAAAGTACTTCCCTTTGAAGATTCACAGATTTCTCCCCCTTTTCATATGTTCAATAAGCTCCCCCTCAATATGTGCTTGATTAACCTGATTAACACACATATTCATAGAAATAATGCCTATATACAAGCTCTAAAAGATTCCTAAAGGATGATTAAAATTTCAAAAATTGGAGCTTTTTAATACAGAGTCATTTTTTCACAAGTCAAAGCACACAGAATTATTTAAGAACAGGAGTTAATGACGCTCCATAAGCCAAACTGCCCATATACATTTGAGCAAAAAATATTTTTGTCAGAACAATCAAAGCTCAAAACTGAAATCAATCCATTAAAATAGAGTGTTCAAAACAGAGCCAAATTAGAGCATCAATAAGAGCCAATAACAGGGCAGTAAAAAAACAAAGCACCAATAACAAAAACAGGACATCAATAGTAAAACAAAAAACTGTTTTAATTCAGTCTCTTTTTTTCCTCTTTTGTCATCAAGGAGGGACACCTGCAAGTAAAATAGATCAAACAATGCAGTCCAAAATGATAAGTCATGCATAACAAAGAAATAGTACCAAAATTAAGTTAGCTATAGTCATCTAACATAAATCAAAGTTCAAGACAAACGAAAAGTCCACAATTTCAAATTCAGAGAGAGAAAAATAAGGAGTAGTCAGCAGCAGCAGGGAGCAAACTAGGCATCAGAGATCTCTTCATCAGATTCCAGAACATCATCTTCTTTCTCGGAGGGAGCCATGTCCTTATTAACGGAATCCAAATGTTTTAAGAGCAAGTTTACCCGTTCATGAGATTTTAGCCAAGCCTTTTCATTTTGTAATGCAAGATTTCTAGCTTCTTTGCTGGGTTTTACCATTTGCTTGGACATGGTAGCAAATTCCAAGAGAACATCTTTAACCATTTCAGAGAAGAGATATTTGTAGGAATCAGATGTTCCAGCAACAGAGGGAGATGGAAGACTTTCATCCTCACTTTCAGACAAGGCTGGAGCCTTAAAGCCTTTTACCTTTTTACCTTTAGCATGTTTCGGTACACCACCACCTTTGATTGTGGACACTCTGTTCTCAACATGTTCATTACTCAAATCAATATTGAAATACTCAAACAAGCAAGTTAAAAACATTCCATATGGCAAGGTACTCTTTTTATCACTTTTCACACAATCCCACATATGACATATCATAAGGTAAGCAAAATATATGGGAATGGAGTTTAAAACAGCATAGAGTACGAGAGTATCACAGACAGTTACTCTCTGGTATGATTCGCTCTGTGGCATGATAATGTGAGTGATGATATGGTGCAGTAGAGCCCTAACAGGTCCTAGGACTTTATGTGTGGGAATATTACCATCCATAGAAGAGAAGTTTTCACAAACTCGAGCTAGGACATCTTGATGAAAAATGCCAACATGATTATCCCACTTGCCAGACATATATGCCCTTACCCCCTGAGTTCTCATACTCCAGGGCAGCACTTATGGTTTCAGAACTCAAAACAAACTGAGTATTTTTAACAAACGAATGAAACTCTCCTTCATAAAAAATCACATTTTCATAAAATTTGCATACCAAGTTCGGATAAAATGGTTTTCAAATTTTGAAAATAGGAGACTATTTCAAATCCTGAAAGTTTGTTTTAAAATCGATTCCTTTATCAGATAAGACTTCAAGATCAACAACAAAAGATGCACAGAGATTGTGGTTTGCAAGAACTTGAGTATGAAACTCATAGGCCGCACAGGATAAAAAATGGTAGGGGTCAAAGTGAGAATGAGATTTATCATATTTCTGTTTGAAGTCTAGAGACTCAAGGTTAGGGGACTCCCTTGTATCTTGAAGAACAGATAATTGGTTAATACTAATTCAAATCTAAAGTGATTATAGTCGCCAATATTTTTAATAGAAAAAACAAATAATTGGTTAATACTAATTCAAATCTAAGTGATTATAGTCGCCAATGAGTAATAGCTCAAATGGCATAGTCTTTTCATACTCAATTAAGAGGTTGCAAGTTCGAGTCTCCTATTTTTGGTAAAAAAAAAAAAAGTGAATATAGTTACCAAAAATCTAAAGTGAAAAAAATGTTGATAATTTGGTATTTTTTAAATAAAAAAATTGCGAGACTATTTTCTAAATGATGGGGTGCTTGACTAATGACTACTATCCTAGTCAAGCGCTTAATTTTTTTTGTTTGAATGGTCGGCTATTTTTGGTTACTAATAGGGACGCATATGATTTGGACAAATTCAAAGATTCGGCTAGGATTTGAATATTTTAAGATTAATTTAGTGTGATTTTATCGAGTATAAGATCGAATAAGAATATTAAAAATAGACCTAATTATTATTTTATATCAAGTTCGGGTCAAGACGAATTTGGCTTCATCTATCCCATATATTTTTTAGAGAGATTAACTAAGATATATATGTTTTAAATTAATTCTAATATTATGTTATATTAATTCTAAATTTATTCTTTTATGTTTAATCATATTTGTTGAATTAAAAAATAAATAAATAAAGTATAGAATTAAAATTTATGGACCAATTCAACTTCAAGTATGGATATCAATTTCTTGGTAATAAGTATATATATTATAAATAAGTATATCAATTTTTTGACATAAAATTTATTAACACTTAGACTTTATACGGTCTAGACCCGATTTTAGTATAACTCAAAAATAGTGTGATTTCATTTTGTTTAAGGCCGGATAAAAATTTTAAAAAATATACCCAATTATTATTTAAAGTCAAATCTAAATCAAGACAACCCTAATTTTATCCAACCTCACTTGCACCCTTAGTTACTACTCTCCAATCTTCATCCATACATCATACATGAATAACTTCCTTAGCGGCCTCATTTTAATTCAATTATAAATCCATACATCATACATGAATAACTTCCTTAGCCCCCTCATTTTAATTCAATTATAATACAAGGGGATGCTTCTATAAAGACGCGTAAAACATCTTTTTGTAAAGACGCTTACGTGCCACATTATTATTAGACGTATTAGTGAACTGATTATTTTTTAATTTTTAACAAATTAGAATAAAACTGATTTTCTTTATAACAATAACAATAAACTCAATTTTTTTCAGGAATCTAATTGTATTTTTAAATTTTTAGGAATTTAAACGTCTGCAAAACAAAAAGTCAAGAGATATATTTATCTTTTTATCAAAAAATTTAAAGATATTCGATTTAGATTATGTAATTCGATCAGATCAAACCGGGTATAATAATTATAATACAGACAATTAGGTTTATTATTGTTGCTATAATAAATCGATTTTGTTCTGGTTTATTGAAAAATAAATTATTAACCAGTTAATAAAGATGTCTAATAATAACATGACACATATATACATCTTAAAAAAAATATTTTTAATGCCTTTATTAAAGTGGTCTCCATAATTATAATATAATATAATAATCAACATTTTTTTCTCTTTTCTTTCACTTTTAAAAATAAAAAATAAAATAAATATGCAAGTAAATAGTAAATAGTGAATAGTAAAAGTAAATGGTTAATTTGAAAGATCATTTATGTTCTAAATTGATTTCTAAAATTTTGTTTAAATCAAATTTATCTTTCAAAAATATTTAGTCATATTATTCGTTATGTCTAGAGATGACAAAAAAACCTACATCACAAATATGTACGAGATTATTTCACGATGGATAAGTTAACAAAAACTCGTAAAATTCTTCTATTTAATACTATAAAAAAATATATTGGCCACTTTGAATACTTTTATCCAGTGGTAGAATGTTTAAATTGAGATATATTCATCAAAGAAATAATCAATAAAACACTCATACGTACTTTCTCATTTTAGGTACATTTATACATAAAATAAATTATACATAAAGAAAAAAAAGAAAAAAAAGAAGAGTTGAAATAGCAAAAGAGATAAAAATGACGATTTTTATAATTTTGTGTGGCCATCTATCAGACAACTATGATTTTTAACAAAATTAATTTGTATTTATTGCATTCAACTTGAATAAGTAAGAAATGATCTTATTTTAATTTAGTCCTTAATTCACATTATTTGAATTTAGGTCAATATATATGATTTGATTTGATTTGATTTAATTATTAGTTGAAAATATCTCAATTGCCTATTTTATTCATTGATTTATTATTTTAATGACAAATA
>NC_029792.2:558631-571750 GCF_000816755.2 Arachis ipaensis | reverse complement strand
CGATCCATAAACACTCCCTACTATATGTACATAAATAAGAGAGAACCCTCTTCTCGAACCACAAACGAACTAAACCCTACCCTAAACCCTATCAGATCTGCAGCAACATTCAAGCTTCAAAACGCATGCCATCCCCCGCCGCCGACGGTGACAGCCAGCGGTTGCCGCCTTCGCCTCTCGAAGGTCTACTCGGCCCTCAACTCAGTTGTGGACTTCTCTCATCCCCATCGCTCACGCTCGTTCGCTTTTCGTGGGCGTTTTTCTGCTTCGTCTCTGTTCCCGTCCTCGTCGTCTTTCTCTGATCAAGGCTTCAAGAGCTCTCTCTCTCGCCTAGCTCAGTCACTGTCACCGTTGGTAAGCCTCCATCCATCCCTGCTTCTTCAGTTTCATTTTTGGAAGTTAATTGCTGTTTTCCTGGATTTAATTATATTAATTGTTGATTGTTGTTTGTCTGGGTTAATTGTTGTTTTCTGAGTAAATTTTCTTTGTTGTTCATTGTTGCTAACAGGGCTAGAATGTTGTTTTGTTTTGATTTTTGAGTAAATTTTTTTCGTTTTTGGCTTTCTGAAGGAAAAAAATGAAACCCTAAAAGCTACCCTCTCCCTCTTCGAGCACCCCATTCCACCTCTTGTCGTCCTTGTTGCGTCCTCTTAGTTGATTTGTTGCTGTTTTTATATTATTATGGTGAATTGAGAGGCTGCTTTTATATTGTTGGTGTTGTTTTTATTTTGTTATGTGAATTTATATTGTTGGATAGTAGATAATTTCTGTAAATTGAGCTGCTGTTTTGTTTATATTGTCTTGGATAGTGGTAAAATACTAAATTGGTCCCGGACGTAATTCTGTTTTGTTCTTTAAGGCTTAAAGTATCTAAAATGGCCAATTCTATGGTGTCTATGAGTTTTTGCCTAAATTTTGCCTAACTTACTTTTTGTAGTAAGTTTTGATTTTTTTAAAATTATTTATTCTTATATCCTTTAAATTAAATAATAACTTTTGACTCTTTTTAGTAAATAGACACCACTTTTTAGGCACCATAGTATTCACCATCTAAAATACTTAATGGTAGGACTATATTGAAGTTAAATGAAATTTTTTTGGATTCAAATAGGACACTTTAAACCTTAAGGAACGTAGGGGACGAATTTATTACTTTACCCTTATTTATATTGTTCTGCTTATGTTTATTCTGTTGCATAATTGTGTCCTTAGCCAGAAAATTGTTTAAACTACCCATTTACAAGTTATACCGCGGATATTTATTGGCAGATTCAACAAAATATTTTTGAAAGAAAATTTCATTTTCAGCGATGCATAATTACTTGTTTAGTTGTTTTCGTCTGGTAATCATAATTTCTGTTTGTGGTATGTTGAATAACTTAACAGCCTACATCAACATGTACGTGTCCGTGGGAATGATCTTGGTGTCTTTTATAATGGCTGCAATTGTCTCATATTCATTGCGGCTAGTTATAAGGAAAAACTCAACCGGCCCAGTATCTACGGCAAGTAGTGCACCGAATTCAACTGCCCCACCATCTACAACAACAGCAAGTGGCAAACAACCAAACTCAACCGTCCCACCGACTATAGCAAGTGGCGAACGTACACCTTCCCGAGGCCCGGCACCAAAGCGTAAAGGGGTAGCTGTATTTTTGAGAATTTGAGGGGTACTTGAATACATGTATTGTGAGCATATCAAAGTTATGTAATTCTGAGTGGAAGAAAGAGAAATCTGAATCTTGTATTCTTGTGGCAAAACAAGCTGGTATACATTTCACATATATTTGACAATTATGAATAAAAAAATGCTTACATTTTAACACACTTATTTTTCTCCTTTAATTTCTTCTTTTTTGAGCCACACACCAGCATCACACAAATTGAAAAGGAAAAAATAATCAAGTAAACATAAAGATAACTGCATTATGCATAGACGAACACAGCCAAACATGATACTCATGTTTTCTGCAGCAAGATTCTCATCATCACAAACATAACAGAATATATACTAAAGGTGGCATCTTCAACTTCAAGTAGTTCTGATTTCTCACAATATTGCAACATCACAGACATAAATACTGTCTTTTATGGTTTCCACTGTTTATCTAATTTGTGATCTACAGATCTTGGATTTAGAATTATGTGCTGATACTCTAGTAGGGGACGAAATGTTGTGTGGTATATCCGGAGGACAAAAAAAGCGTGTTACCACAGGTAGTGATCAAACTCTTAGTAAATCAATTGTGTGTAATTCTATTTCAACCTCTCTGTGCTTTATTTTTAGGGGAGATGGGTTGGTCCGTCAAAAGCGTTATTCATGGATGGCATATCTACTGGGCTAGACAGCTCCACAACTGTTCAAATCATGAAATGCCCTTAGACAAATTTATTCATATTCTAAAGGGAACTGCACTTATAGCCTAATTGCAACCAGAGCCAGAGACATATGTGCTTTTTAATGATATCCTCCTCTCCAATGGCCAAATAGTCTACCAAGGACCCCCACGAGCTTGTCCTTGAATTTTTTGAGTCCATGGGATTCAAATGCCCTGAGAGGAAAGGCACAGCAAATTTCCTTCAAGAAGTAGGCCAATCTTTACATCTCATTACTAATTATAAAATTTGGAATAAGATATGTGGAAACATATGTATTTGATGCACAAAGAGAAACCATATAGTTTTGTAACGGCTAATGAATTTGCTGAGGCATTTAAAAGCTTCCATGTAGCAAGGAAAATTGGAGATGAGTTAGCAGTTCCATTTGATAAGACAAAGAACCACTCTGCTGCATTAACAACTGACAAGTATGGAGTTAGCAAAAAGGATCTTCTGAAAGCTAACTTCTCAAGAGAGTATCTTCTTATGAAGAGCAACTCATTTGTTTACATCTTCAAGATATCTCTGGTTGGTCTTAGAAAGCCTTAAATGTTGCTGTGTTTGATTGATTCATTCATTCATTGATTTAGTTGAAGTGTTTGAATATATTATATTATCAAATGTACAGGAAATCAGTCTTTTTACAGAGGAATTACAGAAATAGAAAGAACTAGAAAATAGGAAAGAAAGAAAAAATATTAGCCTAAAATAAAGAAAAGATTTTTAATCATAAAATCCCTAAACTTAAATTAAACCAAAAAAAAAAAAGATTTATAATTAATTCTTTTAGAAAGGAATTAAGAATCTGATTTTGATTTGATCTAGTCAACACTCCCTCTCAAGCTGGCTTCTCAAGCTGACTTGAAGATATCATTCATTGACAGTTTGCTTATTATGCTATCAAAAGTCTTCTTGGATAATCCTTTTGTTAGGACATCTACTAATTGTTCCGTGGTTGGAACATA
The DNA here is from genome assembly GCF_000816755.2 of Arachis ipaensis. NCBI lineage: Eukaryota > Viridiplantae > Streptophyta > Magnoliopsida > Fabales > Fabaceae > Arachis > Arachis ipaensis. Next base: position 568,406 of record NC_029792.2, on the reverse strand, counting down.
TGAGATGCAAATCTGTCCTCTCAATCTTTTCCCTGATAAAATGCTTGTCAACTTCAACATGTTTAGTTCTATCATGCAACACTGGATTATGAGAAATGAAAATTGCAAATTTGTTGTCACAATACAACCTCATTGGTGGAGAAATGGAAACTTTTAGTTCTTGTAGGATTTTCTCTACCCATAGTGCTTCATATATTCCATGAGCCACTGCTCTAAACTCAACTTCTGCACTACTTCGTGCCACAACACTGTTTTTTACTCCTTCAACTAACCAGGTTTCCGCCAACAATAGTACAATACCCAGATGTTGACCTTCTATCCATGACATTCCCAGCCCAATCCACATCTGTATAGGCTTCTACTTGAAGATGTCCATACTTTTTGTAGAGTAACCCTTTTCCAGGCGACCCTTTCAAGTACCTTAGGATTCTAAAGACATCATACATGTGTTCTTGACCAGGTGAATGCATAAACTGGCTTACCATGCTCACAGCAAAGGCAATATCTGGACGTGTATGGGATAAATAGATTAGTCTCCCTACCAACCGTTAATATCTCCCTTTGTCCATTACATTTTTTGGTTCAGCTGGCTTCAATTTTAAGTTAGGCTCTATAGGTGAGTAATCTCGTCTCTTTTAAAAAATCTAGGATGTACTTTCGTTGGTTCATAAAAATGCCTTCTTTAGACCTTGCAAATTCAATTCCAAGAAAGTATTTTAATGAACCAAGTTCTTTAATTTCAAATGCTTTGGCAAGCTTCTCCTTCAAGTCTTTTAGCTCCAAAAAAGCATCACCTGTCAGAATAATGTCATCCACATATACAATTAAGATGGCAGTTTTATTAGCTGCTGAATATTTATAGAAAAGCGTATGGTCAACTTGGCTTTGAGTATAACCAAGTCCCTTCACCACCATTCCAAGTTGTTCAAACCAAGCTCTTGGGGATTATTTCAATCCATAGAGAGATTTCTTTAGTTTGCACACTTTATTCCTCCTTAGTTTAGCCTCAAATCTAGGTGGAAGTTTCATGAACACCTCTTTCTCTAGCTCCCCATTCAGGAAAGCATTCTTTATATCCAATTGATGTAAAGGTCAATTGTAATTCGCAGCAAGAGATTAGAGAATTCGCACAGAGCTGAGTTCGGCAACTGGAGCAAAAGTCTCTCGATAGTCTACTCCATAGGTTTGTGTATATCCCCTAACTACTAACCTAGCCTTATACCTCTCTATGCTTCCATCAGCATTGCACTTTGAAGGTTGTAGAAGGCTTAGAGAATGGGGGTTGAATCTATGACCTTCTTTTACTTTAATGAAATAACTCTTTAATTACAAACTTTCAATCTGAATCTATTTGAACTCAGCAGCGAAAAGTTTATGAGACAATTTCGTTTTGTCTTATAAATGTCAGAAAACAGAACAAAGAAAGGAAGAGAGTAGCTGACACCATCATGTATCATGATTCAGTTGCCTTGTGCAATGTAACCTACATTCAGTTTTCACCACAACAGTGGTGAAATTTTCACTATAGTTAAAGTATTACATACACCAATTCCAAAGGATTGACACAATCCTTTCCCTCTCAAGTTCTATCCTAACTTGAATTGGTTATGTTAATACCTAACTCTTCACTCTAAGTGCTAACCCAACTTAGAAAGGGGTACTTCACTGGTACAAGACACAAGATATTTAACTCAACCTAAAGAAATCTGAAATCACTCTAAGTTTTTCACTCAAGTGTATCACTCAACTTTTTTTCACTCTTTGTCTTTTTCTTAGGCTCTCTCTTTCAGCCTTTTACCTCTCAAGAAATTACAGAAAGATATACATTGAAAATAAAATTACAATCTGTAAAATATGAAGGAGATTGATGCTTCAACAGCCTCTTTTGCTATAAGATGAACCGGGTTGAGCAAACACTAATCAAGTTCTTCATCTTGGCGGAATGCTTCTTTCTTTGGATAGCACTACCCAAAACGTTGACCTTTCTTAGGAAGCTCTCTATGAGACTTAGACTCTCGTTCTTTCTCCTTGTCTTCAGAAAATTGAAAATCTTTCTTTTGTATCTCTTTTCAAGTTGCTGAATTGCTTTCTTTTGAGTCAACTCATCGAGCTGTGTGCTGCCAACTTACCATTTCACCCTTTTCAATTAATCCCTAAATTAGAAATTTTGAATCTGAGCCTTTTTATTTGACCGAAAGCCTCAGGGAAGCAATGAAAAAGTTGTTCAATGGTAAACCTAGATCTGAACTCTTGAGCTACAACTTTGTCCCCAAGAAATAATTTTGACCTTTGATTCACAGCAGTGATTATCAAAAATCACTTTCTCCATTTATCCCAAAATAGAGTAGCAGAGAGTTAGAGAAGGAGTGAAGAAAGTAAATTGCATGCAAATGGAAATAAATCACCTTTAACTTCTAACTTAGCTAGATTTAGATTGATTTGGATGATTAGACCTTTGCCTCTTGGATTAAGCTTTCTCTTTCTTTCATCTATGGTGAATGAGTGAGGAACGAAGCTCTCTCTTTCTTTTCTCTGAGTCTGACCGAAGCATATGTGAAGAGCTTGGAAGGCATCAGCTTGAGTGAAGTATCTTGGGCTTGGATTTTCTTCAGCTTGATAGAGTCTTCATGGGCTTGGGTTGGATTTGTTTTATTTAGCCTAGCGATTTTTTTTTTGTATTATTTTCTATGGACTTCGTTGGTTAGAAGGATCCACCAGCAATGATTTTGATTCCTTGCACTTGGGTTGTTGTTTCTTTTAATTTTGGCCTACATCGCTTTATTAAACATAATTAAAAACTAATTAGATGATTAACCTAATAAAAAATATTTGTCATCATCAATTGAAATTAGTTAATTTCTTAACTCAACAAACTTGATGGTAAAAACTCACCTGCAGCCAACCAATTTTATATTCTGTGGCAGATCTACAATCCCCCAAGTTTCATTCTTCTTGAGTGCATGCCACTCTTCCATCACTGCTAATTTTCAGTTGGGATCATCTAGTGCTTCCTCTATGTTCCTAGGCTCAAACAGATTTATAATTTTAGAAGTAAAAGCTCAATATTTTTGAGAGAGATGTTTGGTAAGAGACATAATTTGAAATAGGATGGTTAGTGCTGGTTTTGAGTACTTTTTTGGTGCAGGTTCTGGTTTCTTTCCTAAGGGCTATTGGAAAGTTATTATTAGAAATGACAATTTCAGATTTACCTAGAAGTTCTTGAAGTACTATAGATGGGCCGTCTTCCGAGTTTTCGGATTGGGTTGATACAGAGATGATGGGCTGGTCTCTAGTCTTCTTGGGATATTTCTGAACATAATACTGAAGCTCCTTTTCTGATTGTGGTATTTTTTTTCCTGTTTGGATTTCAACTAATTCTGGCACAATTTCAGAATTAGTTTTCACATCTTGTTTTGTAATTGTTTCAGAATTTACTTGATCAATGAAATTTGTATCCTCAGGAGTGAGTAAAGGTTCATGTAGAAAATTTTTTTCCCTTAGACTCTTCTCCCAAAGAGAATTTTTCTGAAAAAAAGTTTCATGTTCCAAAAAAGTAACATCCATGATTACATGAAATTTCTTCGTGTGTGGATTGAAACATTTATAACCCTTTTGACTTGGGGAATAGCCAATAAAAATGCATTTTTCTGCCCTTAGATCAAGTTTACTTCGATATGAAGGTGTATGTAAAAATATAGTGCAACCAAATACTTTTAAAGGTAAGTCAGAATGCAACCTACATACTGAAAAATTATTTTTGAAAGTATCCAACGGTGTGCAATAATTTAATACACATGTGGACATTCGATTTATGAGGTAGGTTGCTGTTAAGATAGTATCTCCCCATAAATACTTTGGAACATTACCCTCAAACATAATGTCACGTGCTACTTCAAGAAGATGTTTATTCTTCCTTTCAGCAATGCTATTTTGTTGGGGTGTATTGGGACATATAGATTGATGTTGAATACCTTTCTTTTGAAGAAATTCACCAAAATTTTTATTAAAGTATTCAGTGCCATTATCACTTCTTAATATTGAAATTTTTGTGTCAAATTGTGTTTTTACCATTGTTGAAAAATACTGAAAAATTTTAAAAACCTCAGATTTTTCATGCATGAGATAGATCTAACATAGTCGTGTGTGGTCATCGATAAAAGTTACAAACCATTTTTTTCCAAATTGAGTTATTTTTTTTATGGTCCCCATACATAACTATGAATCAAGTGGAAATGTTTAGATGCATGATAAGGTTGAGAGTAATAAGGAGTTCTACGACTCTTTGAATGAATACAACTTTCACATTTAAGTAAGGAAGAATCAATATTCTTAAACAAACTTGAAAATAAATGTGAGATATGGAAAATTAGGGTGTCCTAGTCTATTGTGCCAGAGTATTATTTGGTCCTTTATAGGCATAGAACTTATACCACTAAATTCTTGAGTTATTTTATCCTCCAAAATATCCTCAAAATGATAAAGTCCATTCATCATCTTCGCACTGCCAATCATCTTTCTCGAGATCCAATCCTGAAAAATACCATGAGTGTCAAAGAATGTCACAGCACAATTAGAATCCTTGCAAATTTTACTAATAGAGAGAAGATTACAAGAAAGTTTTGGTACATGTAGGACATTTCTTAGGTCAATATTTTTGGACAATTTAATTGTACATTTTTCAGTAATAGATGAAAAACTACCATCAACAACTCTAATTTTCTCATTTTCAAAGTAAGGAGAATAAGTTTTAAATAAAGGGGAGAGACTGGTCATATGGTTAGATGCACCTGAATCGACAATCCATGGTGCTTTCAAGTTTGAGGTGCAGTTAAGAGACATAGGAATACTAAAATTACCTGTTTGAGCCAAAGAACCACTTGGAGTACTAGACATAGAATTAGAATTTAACAGCCTTATGAGCTGCTCAACCTGTTCCTTACTCAATGATGATTTTTCAGCCTCATGAGCAGTTGAGGTAGAGCATATTTTGGGATCAGGTTTACTGCCTTTAAGATGTGCTGATTTTTCATGAATCTTCCAACAGGTTTCTCGGGTGTGACGAGGTTTATTCCAGTGGCCACACCAAAGATTGGAGGGGTGCTTCTGATTTGATGAACTTTTAAGTGCAGTAGGTGCCACTAAAAGTGCATTAGACTCCATTACTCCAAAAAAGTCTGTTCAGTCTTGCCTTTCCCCATCATCACAGCTCTACGAGTTTTTTCTCTTCTAAATTCAGCAAATACTTCTCCAATTGAGGGTAGAATTACTCTTCCAATAATTCTGCCACGAACTTCATCTAGCTCCACGTTGAAGTCTGCAAGAAATTGGAATATCCTCCCTTCTTCCACTATTTGTTGGTGGTATTTGGCATCAGCGGCTGAATTTCACTTGTAGTTATTGAAGTGGTCAAGATCCTACCACACCCGCTTCAATGTGTGGAGATATTTAGCGACATTGTCACTCTCTTATTGAATTTTTCTAGCTTTTAGAGTAAGTTCATAAATCTGGTATTTATTCCCAAAATTAGAGTACATCTCCTTTTTTAAATATTCTTGATTTAATTATCTAACATTCCAAAAACAAGATATAAAAATATAGAAACCAAGTAAGCACTAGTTACGAAATCAAAAGAACTTGCTTATAGAAGATAAGAAAAATAATTTGCAAAACTATAAGTAGTAGTTGTGAATAGCTAGAAAGAAACATTAAGAGAACCTATCAATAACTTAAATGTATTCAGTAAATCCAGACTTTATAAATCATAACCTTCTATTTTCATTACCTCTAAAAGCAAAATAGAGTAACTAATTTTAACATACCTCCAGAGTTTTCAAAAGCTATCCTAGCATCCTTTTATTTTTATTAACCAAATTTAGATTCTTGTTCTTCGGCAATAGCCTTGGTACATGTTTCGTATTAGGAATCTCAGAAGCCTTACATGAAAAAAAAAAAACATTACGCATTAGATTTATAACTTTAAACCAAACACTGATGGAAGAAAGTGATAAAATTGTGAAAGAATAGCAAAAGAAAAGAAAAGATGAAGAAATTTTGATTGATTGAATTGTATTGAATTGTAAATTATGAAGGTAAAATTATATATATATATATATATATATATATATATATATATATATATATATATATATATATATATATATATATATATATATATATATATATATATAGAGCATTAGCATATGAAAATAAATATAAGATAAAGATAAAATAAGATAAAATAATAAAGACTAAGGTAGCGTTTGTTTTGAAGTACGGAGACAGAGACTAGGAGACTGAGATTCAGTATTATGTTTGTTGGTTTAGAGATTGGTACTAAAATTTCTGTCTCTAAAATTTCAGTATTTCAGTACCTCCAAAAAGTAGGGACACAGGGGACTAAAATATTTAGAGATGGAGACTGAAACTTTAATAACATTTTATATCTAAAATATCCTCATTTTAATTAATTAATTCTAATTTTACCCTTTGTACAAATTAAATTAGAGTTTTATTCTTGTTTCAATTTCTGTCTCCCACTTTGCACCAAACAGAATACTGAGATTTATTTCAATCTCTGTCTCTTAGTCTCTGTCTCTCAGTCTCAGTCTTTTCGTCTCTGTCTCTCCACTAAACGCTACCTAAAGGCTTGTTTGGGCCATTCTCGAAAAAAGATTTTTTACAAAAGTAAAAGTGATTTTATGTTTGGATATCTCATGTAAAAAAAAATCTTTTTATCTATCAATTATGTTTGGATAAAATAAGATAAAAGTATTTTTTGTTCATTTATTACGTGAAAAACATCTTTTTTTAAGGAAAATATATCTTTTAAAAAAAGATGTAAATTATAACTTCTCAAAAAAGATATTTTTATTTTTCTAGTATTTTTACTTTTACTATTAGAAATTTGCCAAATACACTAAAAAAAAGATAAATTTTCATTGAAAAAAAATAATTTTTTATCGATTCAGTGACGCCCAAACAAATACTAAAATTGTAACTGAATTTATGTATTCTGTTAGACTAAATTTATGAGCTACAATACTTCTTTATTGTTATTATGAACTAAGATAGAAGAATAATTAAATAGAAAACAATACATTTGTAATTACCATATTTAAAATTCTTTGATTTTTAACTCTACTATTCACCTTCATTCACAAATGAATAATAATTAGTCAAATTTAGAAGTATAAATATCCTAAATTAAATATTGATTACTAAATCCTAATAAAAAAAGGCATAAAAAACCCTAAGCAGAAAAGAAACAACCTGGTTGAAGAAAAGGTCTTCGGCAAATTACGTTAGAAGAGACATTAAGGACTCAGAAAAGATAGACAGAGTAGTTGAAATGAACCAAAATTGATTGATCATTATTTTCACTTACTAGTATTTTTATTCGTAACGGGAATATAAGTCTTTTAAAATTACGTAAGTCCTAGTATTATAAATTATGACATGAAAAATTTTTAGTATTAAATTACTTTTATAAAATTGTATTAAGGGACAAAAGTCTCCATCGACTAAGAAGACTAAAATCTTAAACAAAATTAAATAATAAATTTTTTAGTTATTATTTTCAAATGAAAGAGTTTAAGTTTTTTTACTTAATTTTAACATTCGTTATCTAAACTTTAAAATAATTTAATGTGTATATTTTTATATTTGATTAGATATTAAGTTTGTTGTACAAATAGAAATAATTAATTTTTATACTTGTTATTTAAAAATAATATTTTTTTCTATATATATAAAAATATAATTAGATATTAATATAAAAAAATTTATATTTATAGTTATAAAATTAACTCATTTTTTTAAAAACAATTGAATCTTGATTCTAACTTTTAATCACAACATTAGTATTTTTTTAAAATTATATGTAATAAATATTTAAAAGAAAAAAGTAAAAACATATATTAAAAAGATAAGCACTAAAAATTTAAATTTAAATAAACTATATGTATCACTACAACAATATAGATTATTTTTTAGGGTTATAATGTGTAAAAGAAAATTAAAATTTGTCAAAAAAATAAATTTTGACACTATTTTAACTATGAAAATATGTTAATAAAAATTTTGTCAAAAATAGTATTTTTTAACATATAAGTGATTGTGAAAAAAATTTAAATCTTATTTTGATAAATATTGGCTGTCAAATAATTTGTTAGAAAATTTTGAGAATATATTTTCTGTGATACTTATTAATTGTAAAAAATACTATTTACTTTGACACTTATTGATTATAAAATATTTTTAACAAAAAATTTTAACAAAGAATAAAATGAGATCTTGAAACTAAAAAATAAATTGAGATTTTGAAGATAAAGAATGAGTAGTATAATCTTAAACTGAGAGCAGTGTGATGTCAAAATTAACAGAGCCCAAAGAAGAAGAAAAATAGTGGAGTAAATTGAAAACAAATGAGTATCAAAATTGAGGAGTAATTTTCTACGGTCAAATTATTTATCAAAAAAACATAGAAAATTTGACATTTGTGATATTTATCAAAAATATATATTAATTTTGACATTTAATTATGATGTTAAAAAATAAAGTGTTAAAATAAGAATTTTTTTCTTTTTTATATTATATTACTAAGTGTGAAATCCTCTACGATGGACCAAACTATGTGTTAAACACTGCTATGATCATTTACAAAACGTCAATGACGTTTTATATTTTTACAATTAAAATAATATTTTTTAACAAAACGTCGATCACGTTTTATGTTTTAATAATTAAAATAATATTTTTTATTACAATTTTGTTCTTTCATAATTAAAAATTTTTTTTATTACAAAACGTCAATAACGTTTTGTGCTATTATCACAATTGTGTAAAACACTAAAATAATCAAATATTTTTGTATTTCACATTAAAAAAGTTAAGAAAAATTATTGTAAAGGATCGTTAGAAAGATTTAAAGAATGAGAGAGATAGAGAAAGGAATAGAGAAGAGGAGAGAGTTTTTTAATTTTAGAGGGAAAATTTTGATTTCAATTACAATAAAGGAGTAACATGTGACACATTTTGGCCTTAAAATTAGAGATATATAATAGATAATAGATTACACTGTATGTTCAACTAAAACGTGTGTTGCATTTGACATGATGAGTGTGAATGTGGCAGATTTGCCCGTTCTTCCAAAGGTTCTTCCATATTTGAAATTGCTTTTCAGAAACGAAATGATAGTTGATGAGTCACACAATGTAGTAGACGCTGTGACCGCCGCATATTAACAAAATGACTCCTATTCTATTCAATTTTTTTTTTCGCTGCATGTATTTTAGAATTTTATAGACATAGATCATAGAATCATGCTATACAAAAGCAATATATATAGTCATTCATTTCTCCTTGGAACATCAAGTTTCCTTCATAAGCCTAAATTGGCCTGTATTCCTAGATTTTCGTTTTTTATGCACTTGTAACTTCACTGAATTATTAGTTAAAAGTGAATTTTACATTAATATATATATTAAGGTGGAAATTCAGATGCAGTCGACTTCACGTAAAGTTAATTATTGAGAGCGGTTAGATGATTTAACTAAATTTTCATCTAATGACTCTCATCAACTATCAACTTCACATCAAGTCGACTGCACCTAAATTTTCACTATATAGCAGGCTGCTAAAAACATTAAGCATTACTGTGGTATTAATCCATTTTTTAATTAGTAAATATGTAAAATTATAATAAATATAGGATGATTTAAAATGATAAATGGATAATTTTTTTCCGTACATCGAGAGAGACTAAAAATAGATCTCT
>NC_029792.2:552088-558533 GCF_000816755.2 Arachis ipaensis | reverse complement strand
GAAAGAAGAACAAATAACATTTGAGCTATAATTCACTAATTGTCTTAAATAATTCAATAAATATAATATAAATATCAATTATTCTTTTTGAAATATTTTTAAAAAATCTAAATAAAAATAAGTTATAGGTTAATTCTAAATCATTGAATTTACTTAAACCAACTAATAATTAATTAAGAGAAATTCTAAGGAATATCAGTTTTTAATAATTTTGGTTATTATTTAACTATTACAAATGCTAAATTATCATTTATGTATGTAAAATTTAGAAAATGTGAATAGAAATTATATTGATTTATTTGTGTAAATTTTAGTAAATATAAGTATAAATTATATATTTTTATGTATAAATATATATAAATATAGATATAAATTATTATTGTTAATGCTAATTCAAAATTATGTATGCAAATTTTAAAAAAAATATAAATTCAATTATATTGATTTATGTGTGCAAATTTTGATAAATATAGATAAAAATTATATATTTTTTTATACATAAATACATATAAATATGAGTGTAAATGCTAATCAAATGATTACCGAAGATAATAAATTTTGATGGTTGCGTACAAAAACCCAAATGTCACCTCCTTTCTTCCATCTTCTCATTTTTGTTTTTTCACTCTTTTATTTCTATCCTATTAATTATTCCTTAATTGCTAGATTCAAAGTTCTAACAGCAAGAACTAGTTCCTGCATGGAAACCAATCCTAACACCTGGTTGGGTCGATATATTATATTTATTATAGGTTTAATTATTTTGTTGATTCTTATAGTTTTATAAAATATTTAATTAAATTTTTATATATTTTTTTTAATTGGGTCTCTGCACTAATTTTTTTTAATTAAGTTTTTTTAATTAATAATTGACTTAATTGTACATAAATCCAACTAAAAAAAATTAGTGCAATGACCCAAATAAAAAAAAAGTATAAAAATTCAATTAAGAAAAATTTTGGTGCAAAAACTAAATTAAAAGAAAAAAAAAAGTATTAATGTAACACTCTACCACACAGAGCTTTACACCTAGAATGTAAAATAGAGTTGGCGAGGCGTTACGACCCCTAAAATAAAATACATACATATAATGGTAGTGTTAGAATATAATTAGGATTAATTAAAATTAATCAGTATTATTTAGTATATCTGAATATTTATTATAGGAGATTACGTTTTTATTATTACGATTTTCTTAGTATCTATAAATACCTTTTTTATATTGGATCATTTCAAACAACTTAAATAGACAACTTAAATACACTCAATAATATACAAATTCTTTCTTCGGTTTAATGTCTTGTTCCTAACATCGACCATATATACACATATCCAGTGATTCTGTTTTAGTTATCTAGGTATTTATCATGGCATGGGGTTGGCGTCCTATGCACTCCATTCATTTGTTCCTCTTGATTGGTATTATTAGCATGGTGACCTGTTGGTGGCTAGGGCTCCACAAGACAGCATATGCAGTATCACCACCATCTCCCATTCTATGGTTTATCTGTGTCTTTTACATTCTTCTCGCTATCATCATCTTCCCAGCCACGAGCGAGACGATACAACTCTTACGAATTCCCAAACTCGTGGTTTCTGTGACTGACAGATCTATTTGCTTATTTATCGTTTCAATTTCCATTGCCACTCTAATTGCTGTTGTCGCACTTGAACCACCAACAGTCTCAGTCCCTGTCACTACCTCACTAGCCGTCTATGCAATCTTTAACTTCTTTCTCAGTGCCGTGTTACTTTCCAGTTTTTCTGTGGTTCCTGTTGTTGAGATTCCTCCCGTCGATCAGAAGTTGGTAGATCATGCCGCATTCGATCTTCCTGTTGGAGCCTTGTTGATGACCATATTTATAACGGTTACGGGTGTGCGATTGGCAGCTGCTTCTACCACAATAGTTGGTAGTGAATCAAATTTGGATCCCTTTTATGTCATTGTTGGTGCAGTACTTAGTTCCTCTTCGGTAATCTTTCACATCTTCATAGCTGGTCTACTTCCACTGCAGAGTTCACGAACGAACGAGATTGGATGAATACGTTTTGCTTTAGAATATAGGTTTGTTACTATCTATCTATTGATGTTTTTCATCTAAAATATTATATTATTTATATAAAGAGTACTTGTACTATTCTTTTTCTTAGGTCTTTTTTCTGTGTTATGTTCAGGTCACTAAAAAAACCTCACATAAAGCTGTTTTTAGTTACATATTTAATAAAAAATCCAATTTATTTTATATAAATGATTGGTTTGGATAGATTAAATAAATAATTACTTTTTAAGTTTTTTTTTTTAATTTTTTTTGTTATATTATCCTTAAATGATGAATTTGATACGTCTTCCTCTTTTATTTTGATCAAATTTTTTCTTCAAATTTATCTGTTTATTTGAAAAGTAAACTTTGATATTTAAAAAAAAAATAAGCTCGATCCGAGAATAAAGAGAAGAAAAAAAACAAATTAATGAAACAACCTATTTTTTTTGGTTGCCTACAAATAAGCCAAGAACTAATTTATCGCAAATCGAAACTCTATTTAAAGACTAATGAAACTACCTATTTTGACATTAATTACTATCAAGAGTAGAATAGTTATGGAAAAAATCCATCCAAATAAAAGGATCCAACTCTTATAATTAAAAGAGCACCAACTAAAAGAAACATGCAACACATATGAAAGAGATTATGCCACCATTTTAACTATGCTCATGCTAAATATCACTCCACGATATATAATTATATTTGTGTGCTCTCATTTTACATGGTTTATTGTTATTGTCTATATTTTAAATATATGAAAAAGTATAACTAACTAACAATATTTTTTAATAATATATGAACAATGTGAATTAATAAAATTAAAAGAATAAATTAATCTTAAATTTAATTAGTAACATTAAATTAGGGTGTAGTATATTTTTATTTGATGAAAAAATATACAAAAATTCGCATGGAACCCACCTCCGAACCTTCACGCTCTCTTTCTCTCCAATTTATAAAGAAAATAGATTCAGAAACCATTCAATTTATAAAAAAAAAAAAAAATTCTAATGCTTAGCATAAGTACTATCTATGTAAAAATTTTGGATTTATCCAAAAATATTTGACTGATTTTTAGTTGAAATTATCTTAGTTTCCTAATATTATTATTATTTGATTAGCGGTTGTTCATATTATTTAAGATAGTCATTATTTATCTAGCACTCCTCCTTTAAATATCTCAATACATATAAATTTATTATCGTCCTGAAGCAAACACTTTTTTACTAAATCGTTAACACCAAATCTCAATGTTAATATTGTCTAAGTATTCCATTACAGTTGCTCTTTAAAAGAAAAATAAATAAATAAAAAAAAAAGATAAAGACACGACATACTACTGCACATACCCCTTAATATACTCATATCTTCTATGTCTAAATTGAAATATCTAATATAGGCTCAATGGATCTTCGAATAAGAATCAAGACTCAAAAGATTCCTCCTGCATTCATATGAACAAATAGAAATTAATATAAGCTATTTATTTATTTGAAGCTTCAGCTAAAAAGAAAAATGTATTGCATTAGTCCTCACTTTTCAGAAAGGTTAGGAGATAATTTATAATTTTTCGATTATATTATGTGTATATTAAAATTAGCCATTAAAATTAATTATCAGTATAAAATATATATTAAAATACAAATATATATTGAAAATAAATTAAACTTTAAAAATTAAGATTGTAACTGCTGGAAGTGTTTGTAACGTGAAGCAACAAGAGTCCTTCTCCGGTCATCAACAGCATCTTTAAATTTGTGCTCTCACCGGAACTTCGCGCACACCGTTCGACGCAATGTCGTCTTCGTCGTCACGTTGTTTCTCCTTCACTACCGTCGTCTTCACCCCCACGCGGAACCTCAGCTCCTCCCCGTGGAACTGCTGCGTCGCGCCGTTAGTTGCACTGCTCAGAATGCGTGCAGTGATTTGCGCTGCCGCCGCAGCCTCCACCCGACGATTCTCTGAGCAGTGCCGATGTCCTCCGCAATCAATTTCCGTTGTCGCAATGCGCGCTTTGCAAGCACAAATTTCTCTTCTGCAAGACCACGACAACCTCTCCCGGCCCTTGTGATCTGTATCGCCGCGGTCTACCGCATCCCGCTCCCTTAGCTTTATCTCATTTTCACCTTCTCAATTCAAATAAAAATACTGTTACTAAAAGACACATCCATAAGGAGAACAAGTCATAGGTACAGTCATGAAACTTTAAGAAAAATTTGGAGGAAGCCAAAAATTTTAATGTAAAGATTAATTATATAATAGTATTTATATTAAAAAAATTTATAAATATAATTATTTTTAAGTTTGTATAATTGTTTAGAATTTAATTTAAAAAATTAAAATTTTTAAGATTGTAACTTAAAAATTCTTTATCAGCTTATACGAATATAATAATACTGTTTGAAGTAATTGCGAGATAGAACTATTAATTTGAGGGAAAGAATAAAATGATAGATAGTAATTATTAGAAAGGAAAGTCTTGTACTATTTTGTGTTTGGGTTGGATTTTCCTAGCCCCAACTCTGACAAAAAAAAAGTAAAAAACTTGAGTAAAAGGTAAGAATGGGCGTGAAACACTATTAGTTAGATTTAAAACCTCAACCAATTGAGTTACCATTTCTTTTCAAGGTAAAATTACTCATTATTTTATAAAATCCTTAAGAAACTCTTTGAAAACAATTGTCCAATTAAAGAAGAATAAAAAATTAAAAAAATACTTTGATTCTTAGATTTAGACTCATGAATCACAAAAGAAATACTATATATAATATTTAGTAATATAAAAATAATTATAGAAATTAATTATTATAATATCAATTTATCACTATCAACGTTAGTATTATATTTATGGTAATTAGAAAGCAAAAGTAGATTTACTTTTAAAATTATCTTATTTTTATCAAAATTTTAAATTTTAATTTAAAAAGAACGAAACAAAAAAATTAAAATTTAATATTTAATTTTAAAACATGATCAAACTAACAATCTCTTTCGACCATATATATATACATATATAGTGATTCTGTTTTAGTTATCTAGGTATTTATCATGGCATGGGCTTGGCGTCCTGTTATGCACTCCGTCCATTTGTTCCTCTTGATTGGTATTATTAGCATGGTGATTTGTTGGTGGCAATGGCTCCACAAGACAGCATATGTAGTATCACCACCATCTCCCATTCTATGGTTTATCTGTGTCTTTTACATTCTTCTCGCTATCATCATCTTCCCAGCCACGAGCGACACGATACAACTCTTACGAATTCCCAAACTCGTGGTTTCTGTCAGTGACAGATCTTTTTGCTTACTTATCGTTTCAATTTCCGTTGCCACTCTAATTGCTGTCGTCGCACTTGAACCACCAACAGTCTCAGTCTCTGTCACTACCTCACCGGCCGTCTATGCAATCTTTAACTTCTTTTTCAGTGCCGCGTTGCTTTCCAGTTTTTCTGTGGTTCCTGTTGTTGAGATTCCTCCCGTCGATCAGAAGTTGGTAGATTATGCCGCATTCCATCTTCCTGTTGGAGCCTTGTTGATGACCATATTTATAACGGTTACCGGTGTGCGATTGGCAGCTGCTTCTACCACAATAGTTGGTAGTGAATCAAATTTGGATCCCTTTTATGTCATTGCTGGTGCAGTACTTAGTTCCTCTTCGGTAATCTTTCACATCTTCGTAGCTGGTCTACTTCCACTGCTTCAGCAGAGTTCACGAACGAATGAGATTGGATGAATACGTTTTGCTTTAGAATATAGGTTTGTTACCATCTATCTATTTATGTTTGGCAACTACTCTAATGAAGATGCCAAAAACATCTTTTCATGATGATCTTTATTTAAAAAGTGTAACTTATTTGTTTAGCAACACTGAATAAAGGTAACAATTTTACTTTAAATAAAAATCAAACTCTACAATCTATCATCTAATAGTCAAAATGAAATATTTTCACACGATGACAATCATAAAATCTTCATTAGAGTAGCCACCTTTATTTTTTTTCATCTAAAATTTTATTATCTCTATAACGAGTACTTGTACTGCTCCGTTTTGTTTTATAAATAAATAAAATAAAAATATTAAATATGATGTAGATACGTCTTCCTCTTTTATTTTGACCAAATTTTTTTCTTTAAATTTATCTGTTTATTTGAAAAGTAAACTTTGATATTTAAAAAAAATCACGCAAAAAAAAAAACTGAAAATCAAAAAGAAAAAAAATTAAAATTCACATGAAAATAATGGTAATTCTACCTCTGTTTTTATGTTTCTAATTTATGTACAATAAATAAAAATATATGATTAATAATATTTGTATTTATAAGAGAGTGTGAATCACTTTCCTAATTTAATTCACACAATTAATTTCTTTCTATAATTAATTATCTTTTCTTATTTTTTTG
>NC_029792.2:537023-551578 GCF_000816755.2 Arachis ipaensis | reverse complement strand
TATATATATAAAATTATAAATAAGGCAATTTACATAAATAAAATGATTGAAGGAAAGCGTTACGCAAATACAACATTGGCAAACTCCAGACGCAAATACAACAAATGCAATTATATGTAATCCGCTACACCCTTTAGCGGAAGTCAGATGCACATAATCCGCTATACCCTCTCGCGAATTACGTTGAGAGCATGCATAACATAAACCGCTACACCCTGTAGCGGTTTATGACCAAATTTTTGTGAAAGCATATAAACCTGTATAATAATAACAACCAATGTAGCAAAATGAACAAATTGATACAAAATGTAATCGTCATTTGCAACAAGTCGTACGACCAAAATAATTTTACATACTCAAAGTTTTCATGGTTGCTATATTTTAATCTTTTACATTTTCTCTTTTATGTTTTAGTATTTTTTATTATCAATAATGATATGTTTTTCACTTTTTCTTTCTTAAATTATAATCTTTTGTAACGTATTTTGATGTTATCCATACTATTTTCGTTAAGCTTATAATGTATATAATTTTTTATCTATTCAAATTTACAAAAAAAAATAACTTGACATGTTTAAATTTATAAGTACTCAATTGTACTCCATTATATTTTTTCTTCACTTTTTTTTTAACTTTTCTTTTATACTTTGTTAATTAATTAAAAAATATATAAATTTTAGATATATTAATTTTTTTCTCTATTTTTCTTTTTTTTATTAGTTATTTTGTTCTCTTTATTGTTCCACCTAGTTGTGATGTTTCTTAAAAAAAAAATCTACTTTATGCCAATTCATATGTGTAAATATTGCAGTATTAAGAATCCTACTAGTTATCATCACCCCTACTTATTACGGATAAGATGTTCTTTGGTTCTTTAAAAAAGATCAAACTTAAAAAATAAAATTATTACATATTTTTAAAGTTAAAATAAAATAATATTGTTATTCTTATTTTTAAAATATACTATTTTATATATAAATTTTTTAATTTTATATTTATATAAATTTATAAAAAAAATAATATTATTCATTCTCTATAAAAAAATCTTATAATTCAACAAAAAAACTTACGCGGTTTTATTTCTAGTTATGAAAGTAAATAATGCTGCAATATAGAAACAAGTCATCCTCTCTTTTCAAAAGAATATTCACAAAAGAAGATTTGGTAGACTTTAAATCAAATTCTCCAATTAAACTCTAACTAAATATTCATTCATACCATGACCAAAATAAATAAACTGCATCTATAGAATAGTAACTCTCCAATTAATGAATTTATGATGAGTTGATTCATAATATTTTTAAATTTTAAAAGTTATTTTATTAAACGTATTTATTATTATTTATGTTTATTAAAAATCATTTTTGTATCAATTCGTTCATTTTACTACATTAGTTGTTACTATTACACAGGTTTATATAATAAGCCATTCTCTTCATAATCCGCTCATAATCCACTACAGGGTGTAGTGGATTATGCTTTCACAAAAATTTGGTCTTAACGTAATCCGCGAGAGGGTATAATGGATTACGTGCAACTGACTTCCGCTACAAGGTGTAGCGGATTACATATAATTGCATTTGTTGTATTTGCGTCTGGAGTTTGCCAATGTTGTATTTGCGTAACGTTTTTCTTCAATCATTTTATTTATGTAAATTACCCTTATAAATATTATACGTATAAAAATATGGATGTTAAATTAGAGAATTTAACAACTTCTGTTATACAACTCATATTTTACATATAGGCTATTATAAAATAAAAAAATTAAAATTAAAAAATAAAATTTAAAAAATAATTATTAACTCATCGTATTAAAATCAATAAATAAGTATACATATGAATAGTAAATAGAATTTGAAAATTAGGATTGTAACTGCCGGGAGTGTTTGCAAGGTGAAGCAACAAGAGTCACACTATCCTCAATCATCTATTACCTTTTCCGGTCATCAACAGCATCTTCAAACTTGAGTCCTCAGCAGAACTCCGTGCACACTGTTCAACGCACTGTCGTCTTTGTCGTCACGTTGTTTCTCCTTCACCACCGTCGTCTTCACCGCCATGCGGAACCTCAGTTTCCTGCTGCGTCGCGCCGTTAGTTGCATGATGAATGAAGATTTGCTCGATAGTCTAGATTTTCTTCTTATAGAAAAGAATTACTTCGTTGTAAGCATAATTCCAAACCAACAAACAATTCTCACATAAAAAAATATTGGTTGTCACATGTACAAACCCCAATAAGAATTAACCGAAGTATTTAGACTTCGAGTCGTCTCACAAGGAATTGCAATGAAGTGGTCAATTATTGGCTATAAAGTGGGTAAGGGGTTTTGATTTAGATAGGGACAAGAAAATATAAAGGTGCAAGAATTAAATGACAAGAAGAATAACTCAAGCAAGTAACTAAAGAAAGCAAGTAATAAAGAGAGACATTCATGACAAGGTTTGAGATCATAGGCTTTCTATCCTAGTCATTAATCATAACAATACTTAACAAGAATTTATCTTATTTCGTCATCTCCAACATTAGAAGAAGATATAGGTTATCTTCCATGAGAGAAAGTCAAACAAGACTAGTTAATCTCAAATCAAAAGTCCTAATCAACTTACTAATCGGATTAGCAAAAGATTATCGTCATTGAAAATGATATTAACTAACAACTCTAGATCACCAATCTAAATTGGGTATTAATGACTCAAGATTGCCCAATTACTCTTTCCAAGCCAAGAATGCTCAAAATTTACTCTAACATCCAACCAAGCATTTTATCAAACACTTGGAAGGCATAAAAGGAAAGCATAATAAATAACAAGAAATAGTAAAATCTATCAACTACAAATTGTGAGGAGACAAGATCAACAACTCAAATTAACAATAAAAGAACATCAAACATTAAATTTCATTAAATGTAAACAAATTCAACATGAGCATTCATAAACATAAAAGAGATATAAAAGTAAAATTAACACTACAAATCATGAGAATGGAAGAGTAGAAGCAAGAATCCATAAAGGAAACAAAATGAAAAGATGTAATTGAACCTAAATCTAAGAGAGATTAATTAAGTTAACCTAATTCTAGGGAGAAGAGGGAGCTTCTCTCTCTAGAAACTAACCTACATGATCCTATACTACCAAACAATTGCTCCCCCCTTTACCCAAGCTTAAATTCTGCATGAAATAGCATCAGAAATGAGTTGGGTTGGGCCCAAATTGCTTCAGAAATCGCTGGGGGCGATTTCACTTTAGTGGGCCACGAGCAGCATCGGTGCGCACGCGTACATGGCGCGTGCGCGCCCCTATACGCGAAGCAACATATGACAAATTTTATATCATTTTGAAGCCCCGGATGTTAGCTTTCCAACGCAACTGAAACCGCCTCATTTGGACCTCTGTAGCTCAAGTTATGGTCGATTGAGTGCCAGGAGGTCAGGCTTGACAGCTTTACGGTTCCTTCATTAATTTCTTCATAAGTTCTCCCACTTTGCATGCTTTTCTCCTCACTTCTTCCATCCAATACTTGCCTTATGAACCTGAAATCACTCAACAAACATATCAAGACATCGAATGAAATTAAAGTGGATTAAATTTATCTATTTTAAGGCCTAAAAAGCATGCTATTTCATTGAATAAATATAAAAAAAGGTGATAAAATCCCCCAAATTAAGCACAAGATAAACCATAAAATCGGAGTTTATCATTGCACTGCTCGAAATGCGTGTGGTGGTTCGCACCGCCGCCGCAGCGTTCACCTGGATGATTCTCTGGGCAGTGCCGATGCCCTCCGCAATCAATCCCCGTTGCCACAACGCGCGCTTTGCAAGCACAATTTTCTCTTCTGCAAGACTACGACAGCCTCTTCCGCCCTTGTGATTTGCATTGCCGCGGTCTACCGCAATCCGTTTCCTTTATTTCATTTTCACCTTCTCAATTCGATTAAAAATACCTTCATTAAAAGACACACTTATAAGAAGAACAAGTCATAGGTACAGTCATGGAACTTTAAAAAAATTTTGGAGGAAGCAAAAAATTTTAACNTTATACGAATATAATAATTAATACTAATATTTATTGAATATAATAATACTGTTTGAAGTAATTGCGAGATAGAGCTATTAATTTGAGGGAAATAATAAAATGATAGATAGTAATTATTAGAAAGGAAAAGTCAGCAAAGTGTTGTACCATTTTATTTTTGGGTTGGATTTTCCTAGCCCCAACTCTGACAAAAAAAAAGTAAAAAACTTGAGTAAAAGGTAAGAATGGGCGTGAAACACTATTAGTTAGATATAAAACCTCAACCAATTGAGTTACCATTTCTTTTCAAGGTAAAATTACTCATTATTTTATAAAATCTTTAGGAAATCATGACCACCTTTTGTTCAAACTAAGCTCCGCCTCTACATAGGTGCACCCCAGTTTTGCTTTAATTGTTTAGTCCTCCACGTATAATCAATACACCACCTTACTTTATCCGATATCTATCTAATTTTATACCATTTACACATGTTGCATGGTCACGTACGTTTCATATATGTACATGCAATAACATGCTCAAACCAAAAATAAGAAAACCAACTATTCTAATATCATTTTAGGCTTTGGAGGCAGGTCACATGGTATTGATTCAGATGCTGAGCAGAGTCAGCGTAGAGATTTGATTGCTACAGAAGTACAGATAATTCCATATCTGCTATGAATGAGACATTTAGAAATGAAGAATGGAATGATAAATCAGTAAATGTAGCTTTGGCCAAGAAAGAAGAGCAAACGACCAGCACGATCTTCAAGAGTTAAAGCTCGAGGTAGGAGAAAAACAAAATCAGAAGTTGAGAATAACGATGTAGAAGAGCAGGAAGAAGAAATTCCCAACACAAACAGTACATATGGATTGCTTGTTGGTCCATTTGGCTCCATAGAGGATAGGATCCTAGAATGGAGTCCTGAGAAGAGATCTGGGACATGTAACAGGAAGGGGGACTTTGCACGTCTTGTTTGGTCCAGAAGATTCATCTTGATATTCCATGAGCTTTCCATGACTAGAGCACCACTTTCAATGATGGAGTTGGCAACAGAACTTCTGAGCTGTGGAGCCACTGTTTCAGCAGTTGTGCTTAGCAAGAAGGGTGGTTTGATGCCAGAACTTACCAGAAGACGAATCAAGCTGCTTGAGGACAAAGCAGATTTCAGCTTCAAAACTGCAATGAAGGCTGATCTTGTCATTGCTGGATCATCTGTGTGCGCATCATGGATTGGTACGAATGGATTATTGTGTCTGCATTATAATTTCTCATCTTTCTCTTCATAATTCCTCACTTAGATTATAATCCATCTCTTACAAATGTAGGATTATTCAAAATGATAAATGGATAATTTTTTTTTCTTTTTCGTACATCAAGAGAGGCTAAAAATAGAGACCTTTACAGAGAAAAGGAGAAGAAATAGCATTTGAGCTATAGTTCATTAATTATCTTAAATAAGTATAATATAAATATCAGTTATTTTTTCTAAAATATTTTTAAAAGATCCAAATAGAAGATTATATTACCTACAAAAAAAAAGTACAAGTTAATTCATTCTCAATCATTGAATTTATCTTATTATTTATAAAGTGGAGCTAAGGGAGATATAGGGAGGGAGGAGCGGCAGTTGCGGTGGTAAGATGGTCCAAATTTAATTTGCATTTGCAGTTACTTGGAATCATTCTGCGGTTCTCCGAACTTGATAACTTCTTTTACAAGTCTCCTCCATTAACAAACTTATTATTCTGCAGCAACAATGATGGAACCACACTCTGCTCCCACACCCAAGAAGTATTCTAAGAAACCCAAATGTCAGTTTCTTTCTTCCTTCTTCTCCTTTTTTTTTTTCCACACTCTTTTATTTCTCTCTTATTAATTACTTTTTAATTGCTAGATTCAAAGTTCTCACAGCAAGAACTTCCTCGCTCCTTGTAAAATAACTGTGTCTTGTTACGATTAACATGGACCTCCAACCAATCTGATGACCATGTTCTCAGTGCCATCTCATAAACTCTTAGCATTTCCACTTTTTTGTAAACTCCATTTGAGTCTCCAAATGTTCCCCACCTGCTCTTGCAATTGATATTAGTGTTCAATTTTAGCACACATTTAAAGGAAACAAAATGAAGTAAACTCTATCTCCCCGATGAAATTTGATTTTACACTTTATAATCTGTACTTTAAAATTTTTTAAATAATGTCAAAACGTGTAAAATGGGGCTTTTTTTGTAACTTTTTTTTCAAAATGACTCTTCTATTAATTAAGATATAATTTTTTCTTACACATCACAAAGAAGGATAACATTAAAAATTAAAAATAAAAAAAGTTAATAAAAGACCTATTTACATTGTTTGACAATTTTAGAATGTCAAACTGGGATTTTTCTTAATAATCTAGAGTATTATAAGGTACATAAAAATTTCTGGAAGACCATAAAAAATATGTCAAAACAGTTTAAAATTATTTAATTTTATCTTCTTTAATTACGACCGAAATAATTGAATAATATTAAATATAATAAATTTGTAATTATGTATTTTACACACTTAAAATTATAAATGTTAAAGTTAAATAAAATAACTTAAGGTTGTTGTCTTCTTAACATTATTACAGAAAATAAGAAGTAAAATTTGTTAAAGGTTAATTAAAATAAATATTATTTTTTAATAAGTTATTTTTAATAAGAATAATTGAAATATTATAAAGTGAAACTATCTGTTAATATTTACAATGTCTCAAATGATGTAAATTTAAAATAGTGTTAGAGAATATTCAAAATTGGATCTTTAATTTCTTTAATTTGCATATTCTATTTTCAAATTTTTATAGTATTGACTTTTTCTTCTTGTAACAAATGTTTGAATTTGTTCATCATATTTTTTTTTCACAATTACATGAAGAGGTGTTCCCTAGTGTTAGTAAATCATAGTTAATAATTAGTTAAAAAATTTCTGATTAAATTTTTTTAAGTTATTAGAAAATGAACAATGAATAGCATATTGAAAGAAGTATAATTTTAACGATATTCGAATACAATTATATATAAAGTATTAGAAAAATAATATAAAAATTATAAAAAGCAAAAAGAATTAAAGTATTTTTTTCGTAAATTTAATTTAAAAATGTAATAAATATGTTTGTATTGTACATTTTTATCTAATATAATCATTTCTAAGCAAAGAAGCTCCTCTTTATTATGCGAATTTTGATAAACTAATTGTCTGTTTGTTTGGTGATATTGTCCAAAGAATGATGCTTCATTGAGTAAGTTTGAGATGTTGCGTAGTTCAAAAATATATTTCTTGTGCTAAATTTGATGTTATTTGAAAGAATAGTGATAAGAGACTTATATAAGTAGTTCGAATAGTATAGAATTTGAATATTTGTAACGTAAAATTTATTATGATTAATAATATTATTATGACCTTCGGAATATGGATGTTTATTACTACATTTAATGAATTATTTATAGAAATTAATAAAATTAATTATTGGGGTTATAAATTTATTGTAGTGTTTATAACGGTAAAATATAATAAATATAGGGATATGGATTCAATGTCTTTGTAAGTTACAAATTTGGTTAGACATTATTAATTTTTAATTATTGTCGTTGGTAATTTTACACCCTAATTTGCATATATTTCTATTACTTGTATATATATATTTTGCTTATTTGAAAATAATAGTTAATTTGGCAAGAATTGAATGGTTGATTCTAAAGTTTTGCCAAGTAAGCGATGTTACTGACATGACATTAGTAGGATATTTTAAAAGTAATGTGAGTAAACTTAGTCATTTACTCTTATATATTAAGAATAGATTTAATGAGTTATTTATAGAAATTAATAAATTAATTATTAAAATTATAAATTTATTGTATTGTTTATAATAGTAAGATATAATAAATATAGGGATATGAATTCAATGTCTTTGTAGGTTATAAATTTTGTTACTACAAATTCTGTGATATTTTCTCAGCTTCACACAGAATTCAGAATTTACTAGAGAAACACACATCAACACGAGGGAATCCAGTCAGTCCGACATGCCCTCGGGGACTCTGGAAGAGGTCTCGACAATATTTTTACGAGACGACATGGGTCAACTAAAATCCTACAGTAAGAAAAGGAAAAAAATGGGTTACTAGTCAAACAGCTCGGGCAAAATAAAGCACAACTCGGGCATAAAGGGATACAACTCAAAACTAAAATGCATAAGTGTCAAGAAGGCAGACAAAGCAACAAAAGGAAACCCCAGGACCTACACTAAAGATCCAGGGGCATCCTTTGGAGGCATTTATGGAACAAGGACTCAGGAAAATCTACAAGCCTACATCTCTACACGTCCTAACAGGAAGATAATGACCCTATTTTCAACAAAAGCGACACTCCAAGAAGAAAGCCACGAGCCACAAATCAAATAAAGTCATCAAAATAACCACTTCCCAAACTACAGTTTCAAGCGGAACTACCAAGCAACAAAACGTATCAAGTAGAAGTCATCAAAGACGCAAACTTTTCCAGAAATAAACAAAAGCCATTATCTCAAAAGCTACAAAACCAAATAAAAAGACAACAAACATGCAAAGCCCTAAAAAAGCCTTTATCATCAAAGAGAAATGCCAAAAGCAGACACAAGAAGGCAAAAAGGTTCAATCTTTCAATGAACATTCAAGCAAAATCAAAACTTATCACCAAGAAATAAAAATAAAGCAAAGGAAGAAGGACAAAAGTAAGAGAAGAACCAACCTGAAAAAAAGAGAGAAAGATCCGAAGAAAGTTGAAGACAGAACCCGAAGCGAGGGAAGCACCAATAGCAAGCGTTGCAGAAAGAAACACGAAAAATGCAAGCCTCAGGCAAAACAGAAAGACAAAAGAAAAGGGGGAAGTTACAGCAAGAAAGGAACGGAAAGAGAAAACCGTTTTTTGTGGGAGAAATTCAAAATGAAGAGAAACGGAGCACGAAAGGAATTAATGAGGTTATTAAATCCTCGCACATTCCCAAGACAAGAATATAAATGCAAAAGCGCGCGCCTCCAAACTAAAGTAAGCAAAGAAAAAACGATTCGCATTCAAAAAACTTCAGCGGAATCGACCAACATGCTCGAGCTCGGCCTTTCCAAACGAAGGATTGAAGACCTAAAAAACTAAAGGACTCGACCTCAAAAGGAAGGTCGTACTCGAGCAGGGGCACTGTTCATACCCTAGGGTCGAGCTGTCCGACCCGGGTTGCTTAAACGACAAGTCAACCGACCTCTTCAGGTCAGGACGAGTCGACCTCTTCTCAAAGAGCTCGACCAAATCACCAGGGAAAGCCCAAAAAGGGCCCAACAGAGGAACACGACCCAAATTCAAAGGCAGTCCAAGCCTATAGAGATAAAGGCGATTCCCTTGAAGATAAGATGACCTAATTCAAAGATAAGATAAGATAAGATAACTATCTTATCCCCAGAAAGGTCACTCCACACTACTATAAATACGCTGGAGCACCCAGGTATAACTCATACTCTGATTCTACTAAAAACCTGCTTAATACCCTTGCTAACTTAAGCATCGGAGTCCCTTGCAGGTACCACCACCCTCCGGTGACCAAGGATCAGCAGCATAGCCAGTCCCACATATCGGATACGACAACGCCGGCCACCACCCGCCAGCCGGACACGTCATCTCTGATCAGAATAGAAGATCTCATCCGAGATCGACCTATAGTTTCAGGTAACCCTCGGAACAGCATCCATGAAGGAAAGGTACTTGTATCCAGAGGAGGCATCCACTAGAGTGTCTATACTTGGGAGTGGATAAGGATCTTTTGGACAGGCTTTATTGAGGTCGATGTAATCAGTGCACATTCGCCATTTTCCATTTGACTTTTTCACCAATACAACGTTGGCCAGCCATAGTGGGTACTTGACTTCTCTTATGAATCCTGCCTCCAGTAGGGCTTGTACTTGTTCTTCCATAGCTTGGGATCTTTCTGGTCTGAGCTTCCGACGCCTCTGTTGTATTGGCCGAGATCCTGGGTATACTGCCAGTTTGTGGCACATTAGTTTGAGATCTATGCCTGGCATATCTGCGGCTTTTCATGCAAAGAGGTTAACATTATCTCTTAGGAACTGTATCAGAGACTCCTTTATGTCTCCTTTCAAAGTCACCTCAATATTTGTTGTCTTTTCTGGGATGTCCCCGATCTGGACTTCCTCGATATCACCCTCCGGTTGTGGACGAAGTTCTTCCCAACCTCGAACTCCCCCGAGCTCGATAGTGTTGATTTCTTCTCCTTTGCCTCTAAGGTTCAGACTTTCGTGGTAACATCGTCGCGTGGTTTTCTGGTCTCCTTTTATCGTGGCGATCCCTTCTGAAGTTGGAAATTTCATGCATAGATGCAGAGTCAAAACTACCGCGGTGAGCTGATTTAGTGTTGTCCGACCTATCAAGGCGTTGTAGGCTGAGCCTACGTCGACTACAATGTAGTCTATGTTGAGTGTCCTTGATCGAGTTCCCTTGCCAAAGGTTGTATGTAGTGAGATGTATCCAAGTGGTTGGATTGGAGTATCTCCTAGTCCGAACAAGCTGTTTGGATATGCCCCGAGCTCTTTTTCTTGTAGGCCGAGTTTGTCGAAGGCGGATTTAAACAAGATATCTGCCGAACTTCCTTGGTCCACCAATGTACGGTGGAGATTAGAATTGGCCAATATGATAATAATGACCATGGGATCATCATGTCCCGGGATGATGCCGGCCGCGTCTTCTTGGGTAAAAGTAATAGTAGGAAGGTCGGGTGGTCCTTCTCCTCCTTCAACATGATATACTTCCTTAAGGTGCCTTTTGCGGGATGACTTGGAGATTCCTCCTCCCGCAAATCCTCCATTTATCATGTGAACATGCCTCTCCGGGGTGCGGGGTGGTCGTTCAGCTCGACCAACCTCTTCGTCCCTTCTTCTTTTTCTAGGTTCGTCCGTTTTGTTGGCTAAGTATCGATCTAGTCGCCCCTCTCTTACCAATTTTTCTATGACATTTTTTAAGTCGAAGCACTCGTTTGTAGGTTATAGTTTTAGCAAAACACATCAGAGGCAAGTAAAATTATTTATAGTCTTATATTTGTAAATATATATCCACCAAAAAAATTGACAGTGACATTCACAGACGTTGATATGCAATTCTTAGTTGCTGGACATAAAGCTAAAGATGCAGAATTTTTTCTGCATTCCAAGATAATCAAGTTTTTTTCCACACAATATGCAATAAGGAAAAATATAAAATATAAAATCTTAAATTAAGATATTCCAAATTTGCATGAAAATAATTATAATATAAAAAAATTGAACAACTTTCAATGGTGATAATGATAAAGAGGGGGAAAAAGAACATAAAGAAGGGGTTATCTGAAATTGAAGATAGCACCAACGGTTGCTATTTCATTGCTTGTCAACATGAGTTCCCTTCAAGATGGTAAAAAGATTTCAACTAAAGAAATTTCAGAAAATAGGTAATTAAATTCAATAGTTTCATATCTTTAGCAAAGAGAAAATAACAAAGTGTACCTTCAGTTCAAGTTGCTGTTGCTGTTGTTGGATTTGGTGCAAAACTTGAGGTTGGTGTAGATGGTGCTAGAAGAAGACGCTGCCATTGAAGCCATTGTTGGTTGTCACTTGTTAGAAGAAAAGAGCTGAGAAAATTGAAAGGCTATGTTTACAGCAAAGCATTATACATATACAAACAGATCAAAGTATTGTTCAGAGGAGAAACCCTCAAAACAGAGCTGTAGCACATCATTTAAGGGTACAACGAAAAAAAAAAAGAAGCAGCTTCCATTGTGCTTACCTGTAACATCCTTTGAGTATTACCGGTCTCACCTTCCTGCTCGGATCCGACGATTTCTTCCATAAGAAGAGATCGGCATCCCAGTTATCAGTGCCACTAAGGTCGTTACGATCAGGACCACCGAACCCGACACGGTGTTGCCGAGCGACACGCCCAGCACTGACAGAAATGTATGCAAGAAATCGGTGTTCGAAATATCGCGAGCGAGTGTGAGTGAGACGGACCGATTCTCTGCTTCGGTTGTGACCTATGAGCTGAGAATTGAATGGGAAAACAAACAAAATGGGGGCAAAAAATATATTTAAAGAATATATTTGAAATTCAAAAATTTTTTGAAAGGAAGATTCCCGCTCAACGAGAGCATCTTGTCTGAATATAGAACCAAGGAGAGAATTATTGAAGATCCGGGCGCATTAGATAAATAAAGACTATAATAAAGTGAATGTAAAATATATTTGAGATATTATTTGGTATTAAAAATAGAGGAATATTGATATTGTTTGAAAAATATATGAAAATTTTTAAGCAAATAGAAAAAATTGTTATTAAAAAAAAGAAAATGATAAATTAATCCCTAACTTTTTAGTTTGTTGATATTTAAATTCCTAAAAATTTAAAAATATATTTAAATTTTTAACTTCTTTAAAATTTGAACACATCCATCTTTGGGTCTAATTTATCCCATTTTAAAAACTCTTTCACGTGTGTATCCATATCAATCAGGTCAGTATAACGGGAGTCACCTTTAATTTTTTCGTAAGTAAATATGAGAAATCGATATGTCCAAATTTTAAAAAGATTATGAATTTAAATGCATTTTTAAATTTTCACAAAATTAAATGTCCATGGATCAAAAGGTCAAGGACTTATTTATTTTTTTCTCAAAAAAGAAATGCTATGAAATATTATGTTATGTTATTATTCATAAGTGATTCTGTCAAAATATAAATAATGTTCTAAATTTTCTGCTAATTAAAAATTAAAATAGTTCTTTATTATGTATTAAATTAGAGTACATTACTTTTTTAAATACTAATAGTGTTCATTTATTTTTCACACCAATTAATAATTTAAATATAGTTGACATTGATCTCATAATGGTATTATTTGTTTTACTCGTACAAACGCGCGAATAAATTGCTAATGTAGATAGAAAAAGAATAATACATTAAAAAAAGTATCATTAATAATAAAAGTGACCAATTTAAAAATAATATGTTATATTGTTATTAAAAACTTTTGTTTTAAAATAGAAAGTATACGATAACTTAAAATCAGTACATCAAACCCATGCATGTAATGTGATAAATCAGAAATAAAAAATTATTCAGCTTTTTAAGAAATATAAGTAAATTTAGATGTTCAAAAACACAATTTCTTTCAACTATGCTATATGTCTCATTTATTATCATAAACAGTAAAGCATGGAGTTTAATAAGAATACAAACTCACAGTTTAATAAGAATATATCTATGGTAAACATTGTTAAAATAAATAGTAAAATATTCAAAATTTAGTGAGAAACAATTAGAAGTAGATATTTATCCTAAATCTTTTAATAAAATCGCTAAACGAAGCCAAGCATTCTCCTTCATCAATCTCTCCTGTATAAAATAATCAAAATTAGAAAAACCAACTGATACGTCACCTTTATCCTCGGTCGACCGAAAAGCTCGGCACGTGGGCAACTAAGCTCGGTCCTGCATCAGCCGCCCGAGAAACTCGGCACGTGAGCAGCTAAGATCAGCCTCATGTCAGCTCCCGATAAGCTCGACACGAAGGTAGATAAGCTCGGCCTCACCCATTCGAAGAAATAGGAAATGTGCTCAAACAAACTTAATCACCAAAACTGAATATCATAACCAACCTACAAACTAGGACTTATCCACCAACGGGTAAAAATAACTCCTATAAAACCGAGCTAATATCCTCGGTTAGGTCTCAGGTTCCATTCTCAGTCTTCATATTTACTTAATTACTCTCACTCGAGATTATCACTAACTTGAGCGTCGGAGTATCTTTTGCAGGTATTCCCGCCGCAGTGTTCGTTCCAGGCCAACGTATAGCTCTTCCTCTCCGACAGACGCTTGCTCGGAATTGCTAAAGCTTGGCCACCCCAGTACCAGGACGAAACACCAACCATAGTTAAAGTGAATTGATATAGGTTTAGCGATATGTCCTTTCATGATGTGGATGTCAATTCGAGTAATAGTATTACAAACTTTAAAAAATAAAAAAAGATAATAAAATAATGATTTCATCAATTAAAGTATATTAAAAAATTGGTTCATGTACATAATTCACATCAAAAAGAATTCGTAACTATTACTTAAGGTCCTAACTTTAAAAGGATTTACTTCATCGATAACTTTCTATCAATAAATTTAGTCATGTAAGTAATCTATAGTTCATAGTTGCAATTTGTAAATAATCATGTTACTTAAATCAATTTTTTTTTTGGTCGAACATTAAAAAAAAAATCAATCAAAGTTTTACGTGATTCTAAGTAAACTATTGAATTAATCTCTCCTATTAAGTTTGACTCTAGATCTATTGTAACATTTTCTAAAATATTTAAAATTGACAAATACTATCATAAGTGATGTGAAGATAGTATGACTTGCAACCTAAACCCACCCTACTAATATGTTTAAAGAATTATAATTTAAAATAAATGCTAGAAGTCAGAAATAAAATCCTTAATCCTTA
>NC_029792.2:525875-537013 GCF_000816755.2 Arachis ipaensis | reverse complement strand
TTCTTTTACTTTAACAAATAATTTGTATTTTATAGTAAAATAAAAAAAAATTCCGAAATTGCTTTAACAAATTGTTCATGACCCTCATTATGTCATCAATAAAATTGTATGCATAAAAGATCTAAAAACCTTTCAATTATGTGCATCCCTTTTAAAAGATCTTAAAGGCTTCCAACAACCACAACTATCCTTACAATATCGGCTTTAGTTAAAAATATTAATAAAAAAAAATGACATCTTAGCTCTAGAATTGGCCACACTACACTACTGTTGTCGTAAAAATATTAATAAATCTTCATTTAAATTTTAGTTCTAGAGTTATATATTCTCAATCTTCATTTGCATTATTAGTCTCTATCTTTTAATGCTTCAAATAAACATAAACTTAAAGAAGGAATAGAAAAAAAAAATCCAGAAAATTAATATTAAAAAACTTGAAAAAAGATATTCAAAAGAGCATGAAAATATTACTATCAATCATGAGTTAAAGAATGCTTACCTAATACGACTTTGTCAATCATGCAATTTAAATTCAAGTTCACCTTATCAAACTCTATAAATCTAATTTCAAATGTTTATCATAAAATAAAATTTATACAAACTTTAAGATAATATTTTTAAATTTTTTATTTTTTAACTTTTTAATAATTGTACCACCCAAAATGACATAAATATAGATTTCTAAAATGAAATGGCATTGCGAAAAGAAGCTTAGTAATTATAAAATTTGCTTTTAATAGGAAGGTGTAAATGGTTTTTAAGATATGTTGCATTTTTGCTCACATTCATCTTTTAATTTTACAATGATGCTTTAAGTACAATAAATATAAAAAAGCACACCAAAGATTAAGAATATGTTCAATTTTTTTAATCTTTGCTAAAAGCAAGGACTAATACTATTTTTTACCAAACTTCACAATAAATATTGTAAATCCTAATTAGTTCTAAATTTAAAATTTCTTATCCAACATCTTTCTAAACAAACAAATACAAAGAGCATCTATGAAATATGGGGTTACTCAAAGTTTAATAATGCTAATAATTATTTTAAAAATTTCTCATAAAATCATGTATAAAGTTTTTTTAAATCTTAAATTCTAAACCTTTTTTGTTCAGCTGCAAAAGATATCATATTATTTCAAGTCAATATCATCTTTTTAATTTAAAATCAACAGCAAAGGATAAATCACTGCAATTTTGCTGATAAATATGTTGCAGGTTAGTGGCAAGGTTACCTATAATGGCCATGAAATGAATGAGTTTGTACCTCAAAGAACTGCAGCATACATTAGCCAGAATGATGTTCATATTGGAGAAATGACTGTTAATTTTGATTGATACACAACCTTTTGATCTTATAGGCTTTCTAATAATACTAGGCAACAGCATCTGAAGGCCAGGAAGCAAACCAGATGATAACAGAATATATACTAAAGCTGACATCTTCAACTTCAAGTAGTTCTGAGTTCTGATTTCTCACAATATTGCATCATCACAAACGCAAATACTGTCTTTATGGTTTCTACTATTTATCTAATTTGTGATTTACAGATCTTGGATTTAGAAATATGTGATGATACTCTAGTAGGGGATGAAATGTTGCGCGGTATATCAAGAAAGCGTGTTACCACAGGTAGTGATCAAACTCTTAGTCCATCAATTTTGTGTGTAATTCTGTTTCAACTTTTATGTGCATTATTTGCAGGGAAGATGTTGATTGGTCCGGCGAAAGCTTTGTTCATGGATGGCATATCTACTGGGCTAGACAGCTCCACAACTGTTCAAATCATGAAATGCCTTAGACAAATTGTTCATATTCTAAAGTGAACTGCATTTATAGCCTTATTGCAACCAGAGCCAGAGACATGAGCTTTTTTCATTAAAACAAGATGCTACATTTTTCAATTTTTCTTGCAGCGTTTCCTATTAAAGCTTGGAGGGCAAGAAATTTATGTCGACCCATTAGGCCGTCATTCTTACCAACTCATCAACTACTTTGAGGTATAATGTGTCTCAAAAAGCTCAAAGATCATAAAAAAAAGACAATTATATAACTTCTTATAGTTTCTACTTTTAATTAGTCTGTTAAAGGGGTAAATAAAATCAGAGATGGATGTAACCCTGCAACTTGGATGTTGGAAATCACAACTCCAGCACGAGAAATGGATTTAAATGTTGACTTTTCTGATATATATAAAAATACAGAACTTTATAGGTAATCTTCTTTGTAATCTTACTCATTTTTCTACTAAACAACTTTGATATTTCTTAGTTATTATAAAAGCTGTGTTCTTATGCTGAAAAAATGTTTGCCTATACCTTAGGAGAAATAAAGATCTTGTAGCAGAATTGAGCAAGCCTGCTCCTGTGTTTTTGTAAACAATATGAACAATATGCTCTAAAATTGACCCAATAAAGTAAAAAAACACTCCACTCTCAAATTATCTCTTAAACTTTAACATTAGGATAACCATTTGCACACTTAGTGAATTAAACATCCAGCCATTATTAACTGTACATGAGTAAATCGAATAAAAAAAAAATAATGAACACAATCAAGAGAGGCTAAAGCATTAAGCATTACTATTGTATTAATCCATCTCTTTTTTTTTTTTGAACAAATGAGCTCAACACACTAAAATGGAGCATAAAGAGAAACAGTACGACAAAACATAATACAGAAACAAAACAAAAACAACAATAAAACGGTCGAATCCGTTGTCATCTCCGGCATTGCCATCAACAACCAATCGGATCAACTCCACACCATTCCCTGTAGCTCAAGAATGACCTAATCTTTACTCCTTCAACACTTGTCTGTATACTCTGGAACACTCTACTATTGCGCTCCAACCAAATGTTCCAAACAACCGCACAGAATCCTGTCAGCCATTTCCTTTGCTCAGACTTGCCACCTGGTACTCCAGTCCAACTCTCAAAAAACTCTTTTCCGGATCCCGGGATGGCCCAAGCTCTATTAGCACCCGTCAACCAAGCACACCAAACCTGCCATGTTAACTCACAAGCAAAAAATAAATGATGCACTGATTCTATGTCCTTTTTGCACAACACACACACATTGTCATTATGATTAATAATGCCGAGTCTAGTCAATCTCTCCTTCGTGTTGACCCTGCCTACTAAAACAAACCATGCAAATAGTTCAACCCTTGGAGGAACCAAGCCTCTCCAGATTGAGCTAGTGAAGCTGTAGCTCGTGATGTCCTCTGAGAGGGTTTCTTTCTGCAACACCTGCACAAACGATTTAGTAGAAAAAACACCTTTTTTGTCAAATTTCCAAACAACTGAATCCTCCCTATCAACCGATAAACTTACAACCCGTAACCGGTCGTGGAGTTGATTGAGCAGCTCTAGCTCCCATTGGAAGAGTTCTCTCCTCCATTGGAAGTTCCACACCCACTCTAGCCCATCCCAAAACCCACAGTCCCTTATTACTGATCCTTGCTGATTTGAAACAGAGAAGAGCCTCGGAAAACAATCTTTCAAAGATCCACCTTGTAACCAAGTATCCTCCCAAAACCGGGTGCTTCGGCCGTTTCCCACCTCCATGGACAAGCCACTGATCATCATATTTCTTATACGCTGCTCCTTAATATTAAGCTGGCAGATATCTTTCCACGGGCCCCTTCCTGATGGCAACTGTTGAGTTGACAGCATCGCAGTTGGGTTTAGCTGATTACAGGAGCAAACCACTTTCTTCCAAAGCGGGCAGTCCTCCTTTGAGAAGCGCCACCACCACTTGAATAGGAGCGATGCATTTCTAATTAAAGCATCTCCCACCCCCAAACCACCTAGCTTTTTCGGGGCTTGAACTACCTCCCATCTCACCATCGGCATCCCTCTGTTCCCATCTTCTTTACTCCATAAGAACCTTCTCTGCAGTCCAATTATCTTTTCTGCAACCGCCTTTGGCATCTTATACAAGCTTAAGTAGTAAGTTGGCAAGCTATTGAGGACAGATTTTATGAGAACCAATTTACCCGCTTTGTTGAGAGTTCTCGCTTTCCATAGGCTCAGCTTGTCTTCCACCTTGTCTATAATTGGTTTCCAAGTCTTCACCAACCGAGGGTTAGCGCCAAGAGGAATGCCTAAGTACCTAACAGGCAACGCCGCTTCAGCACACCCCAACAAACCACACATATTCCTCACCCATTCCTTCTCACAGTTAATTGGGATTAGGCTCGACTTTTCAAAGTTGATGCTCAGGCCAGACATCAACTCAAAGCAGCGCAGGAGTCTCTTATAATTCACCAGTGTGTCTGTTTCCTGTGGACAAAATAAAATTGTGTCATCTGCAAATTGTAGATGCGACAATTCTATATTGTCCCTTCCCACCAGAAGTGGGGAAATTCGGCCATTTCTTACCGCCTCTCCCACCATCCTGTGCAGCACATCAACAACAAGCACAAACAGAAAAGGAGAGAGAGGATCCCCTTGTCTGAGACCTCTCTCCATCTTGAACGGCTTAGATGGTGACCCATTAATCAACACTGACATAGACGCTGTAGTCACACATTCCTTCACCCAAGTCCTCCATTTAAGTCCAAAGCCCATCTTCTGCAGTACTATATCCACAAAGCTCCACCTCACTCTGTCATAGGCTTTCTGAAAGTCTAGCTTGACAATTGCCGCCTTCTTCTTCCGCATCTTCAGCCATTGGACCGTCTCGCAAGCAATGAGGGCACCATCATGTATTTTCCGGCCCTTGACAAACGCAGACTGAGTCTCTCCTACTAGATTTGGCATCACTGAACGCATTCTTCGTACCAGTACTTTGGATATCACCTTGTACACACAGCCAACCATACTAATCGGTCTTAAGTCCTTAATTTCCTTAGCTCCCACAAATTTTGGAGCTAACGCCACCCAAGTAATATTAGCATCTGCTGGTAACTTTGCATTCTGAAAAAAACCCAACACAGCTGCAGTGAACTCCTGACCCAGCTCCTCCCAACAATTCTTTATGAATTTCATGTTATACCCGTCACTACCTGGTGCTTTACTGGACTCACAGTCCCAAACAGCCTCTCGTACTTCCTCAGTTGATGGCATTGCCTCTAGTGGATAAATTAGTAAAACAAATAGCATTTGAGCTATAACAAATGTAGGATTATTCAAAATGATAAATGGATAAATTGTTTTTTTCTTTTTCGTACATCAAGAGAGGCTAAAAATAGAGACCTTTACAGAGGAAAGGAAAACAAATAGCATTTGAGCTATAATTCATTAATTATCTTAAATAATTCTATAAGTATAAGTATAATAT
Source organism: Arachis ipaensis (assembly GCF_000816755.2). Classification (NCBI taxonomy): domain Eukaryota; kingdom Viridiplantae; phylum Streptophyta; class Magnoliopsida; order Fabales; family Fabaceae; genus Arachis; species Arachis ipaensis. The sequence continues at coordinate 531,726 of NC_029792.2, read as the reverse complement.
AAATATCAGTTATTTTTTCTAAAATATTTTTAAAAGATCCAAATAGAAGATTATATTACCTACAAAAAATAAGTACAAGTTATTTCATTCTCAATCATTGAATTTATCTTATTATTTATAAAGTGGAGCTAAGGGAGATATAGGGAGGGAGGAGCGGCAGTTGCGGTGGTAAGATGGTCCAAATTTAATTTGCATTTGCAGTTAGTTGGAATCATTCTGCGGTTCTCCGAACTTGATAACTTCTTTTACAAGTCTCCTCCATTAACAAACTTATTATTCTGCAGCAACAATGATGGAACCACACTCTGCTCCCACACCCAAGAAGTATTCTAAGAAACCCAAATGTCAGTTTCTTTCTTCCTTCTTCTCCTTTTTTTTCCACACTCTTTTATTTCTCTCTTATTAATTATTTCTTAATTGCTAGATTCAAAGTTCTCACAGCAAGAACTTCCTGCATGGAAACCAATCCTAACACCTGGTTGGGTAGGTATATATATTATATATTATATTATAATTCTACCAACAATAATGCAATCAATCGTCATCTTTATTCTTTTTCAATTCCCAGGTCATTTCCACATTCACTGTCGTAGGAATCGTTTTCATCCCCGTCGGTCTTGCTTCATTGTTTTCATCAGAAAGCGTAATATATACATATCTCTCTCTCTCTCTCTTTAATTCACCGACTATCAATGTTCACCAAAATCAACCGTTAAAATCAGTCATAATGAATAAAATAAAGAAAAATATAGGTAATCAACAACATTTTTGAACAATGTATGAATAATGTGAATTAATAGGATTAAAAGAGTAAATTAATCTTAAATTTAATTAGTAGTATTAAATTAGGATGTAGTGTATTTTTATTTGATTGGTGGTTATTTATGTTGTTTTTATACTTGTATACAAGGTGAAAACTCAGGTGCAGTCAATTTCACGTGAAGTTGATACTTGAGAGCTGTTAGATGAAAATTTTGTCAAATCAGTCAAATCATCTAACGGCTCTTAGATATCAATTTTACGTGAAATTGACTGCACTTGAGTTTTCACCTGTATACAAATATATTAGTCGCTAATTTTAGTGGTTAATCTTAACGTACGAATAACATTTTTGTTAATGAACGTATTGATGGTGGACGAATGCATGCAGGTGGAAGAGGCTGCAATCAGATACGACGACAAATGCCTTAACGAGATCCATGCTCAAAACGCGGTGGCATTTATCAAAAACGACATGACAAACAAGACATGCACGACATCATGGACCGTCGAACGCAAAATGCAAGGCCCTATCTTCATCTATTACCAGCTTGATAATTACTACCAGAACCATCGAAGGTATGTGAAGAGTAGAAATGACAAGCAGCTAGTGAATCCAGCCTCTGAAGGAGACACAACAAATTGTTATCCACAAGACAAAACCAATGGTAGCATGCCAATTGTTCCATGCGGCCTCATTGCTTGGTCTCTCTTCAATGACACTTACAAGTTTTGGGTCAACACCAAGAGTTTGACCGTCAACAAGAAAGACATATCATGGGGGAGTGATAGATCCCACAAATTTGGCTCCAAGGTTTATCCCAAGAATTTTCAACTTGGAGGTCTAGTTGGAGGCGCGAAACTCGATGAAAACATACCTGTACTGTTGTTATATCTACTTGATCTATTTCTTTTGATACACTGACAGTGTAAAATAGTCGTGTTAAACTTTTTAAACTATTTGATTTCATGCATGAATTAATATGTACCAGTTGAATCAACAAGAGGATCTGATTGTTTGGATGAGAACGGCAGCACTGCCATCTTTCAGAAAACTGTATGGGAAGATTGAGACTAACCTGGAAGTGAATGATCTTGTAGAAATAGTTATAGAAAACAATTATAACACATATGAGTTTGGTGGGAATAAGAGGCTCATTCTATCAACTGCAACTTGGATTGGTGGAAAGAATCCCTTCTTAGGGATGGCATACCTTTTTGTTGGTGGGGTATCCTTGCTCTGCGCTATAGTATTCATACTACTCTATGTCATCAAGCCAAGGTAAACAAAATGCTATAATTTTATTTTATTTACTTAACTTCTGAATTTCAAACTTATTTTCCATTCCAAACTTATGTGCAGGCCTCTTGGGGATCCCTCCTACTTGTCTTGGAACAAAAATCCAGGGATTCTAAAATGATTACTGCTATCATTTTTTTTTTTACTTCATTAGGTGTATATAAACATTGTGATGTGAGTGAAAGTTACCATGTTGTATGTGTTCTAATTCTCCTATTAATTCACATTATTCACACATTGTTCAAAAATGTTGTTGATTACCTATATTTTTCCATAATCAATAGGACTGAAATGAAATTTAATTAATAATGACAGAGACAAGTAAACCAAATAAATGTGTATGAATGCCTAAAATGACTAAAATATATTACAATTGTGCCTACATTTAGTAACAGGAACAATGAATAGAAGAAAAATAAAAGTCCTAAGTTATTGGTTCCTAAAATCTACTGCCATTTATTATTAGCATCAGTTTATGCACCTGCCACCATCTTTAATTCCAAACAATTTGGTGAGCCATTTACTGATTCATACTTTAAGTCATTCCTCCAATGGAACTTATAAATTAATGCCTGTTGGGCAAATTCAGGAAACAGTTGAGATCAATTTCGTCTACAATTATCTAACCTTGCCCTTAAAACAATTATCAATTTGATAGCTCCAAAGAAATTGAATGTTATTTGTACATAAGCAATAGTAACTTATATAACAATACTCCTTAGCTTGTTCTTTTCTCCTTTAATACTCAGAACGTCCATCAAACTCTGCAATAAACACAAGTTATAGGAAACATCTACCACCACCACTCCTATTTCATTCCACCTACTTCATTCATAAACCATAAAACCATAATATTCATAGCTGCCACCACTACACATCACTGAAGGAACACAAAGAAAGATCAATGAATCAATGGACTCTTCCAACTCACCTGATCCCACACCATCTTTTGACTTTAGATCCACAACTCAGAACAGCAACTTCTTGAGAAGCATCTCCACAAAAGAAAACCCTCTCACAAAGCTACTTCAATCCCCTCCTCGCCTCTCATGTCCTACGCTTTCGCGCAGCCTCCAAACCTCTCCGGTTTCCTCTCCTCTCCATCAGAACTATACTCCTTCTTCTTCCCCTACAAAGCTCTCTCACCATTGTGACCCTCAAACCACATACCACTGCGCCTCCTCTGTCCTCAGAAACGATGGACAGATCCTCTCCATAGCCCTCTCCTCCAACGGCCTGGTCTACACAGGCTCCGAATCCAACCTTGTCAGGCTGTGGAAGCTCCCTGAGTTCACCGAGTACGGCCAGCTGAGGACCAAGGCTTGCAGGGTGGTGGCTCTTGAGGTGTCCAACGACACGGTTTATGCAGCTTATGCTGATGGCAAGATTAGAGTATGGAGAAGGACTTGGGATAAGGTTTTGAAGCATGTTCGTTTGGCTTCCATACCTAAGACTGTTGGCTATGTCCGCAGCTACATCGCCGGCAAAGACAAGACAGTAAGTATATATATCAGAGCTTCTATATTTATGTCTTATATTAACTACTAAACACGTCTTAAATGCAATTATCAGATGAAGCATAAGGGGCTAATCACATCAATGGCGATTAACACAGCAGAGGACATTCTATACACTGCTTCACTAGACAAAACAGTCAAAGTATGGCGAATCTCTGACTTGAAGTGCATAGAGACAATCAAAGCCCACCCGGAGCCAATCAATGCCATCATTGTAGCTGATGATGGAGTTCTCTACACTGCCTCCGACGATGCCACGGTCCGAGTTTGGCGGCGCAACTTCTGCAGCCACGACCAGCCCCATTCCCTGACAGTTACCTTGCACGCCAAGCATTCTCCTGTAAAAGCCTTGACGCTTACCCCGGACGGCGCCATCTTGTACGGCGGCTGCACTGACGGCTACATACACTACTGGCTAAAGGGTTGGTTTGCAGGGCAATTGCAATATGGTGGTTCAATCCAAGGCCACACACATGCAGTTATGTGCTTGGCTAGTGTGGCTAAGTTCATGGTTAGTGGCTCAGCTGATTCAACAAGCAGGGTTTGGGCTAGGGAGCAAGATGGCCAACACACTTGTTTAGCCGTTCTTGTTGGCCATAGAGGTCCAATTAGGTGTGTAACTGCTTTCATTGGAGGAAGGTTGGTTGATGATAACATTGAAGATAGTTGCACTGTTTGCACTGGTAGCCTTGACGGTGTCTTGAAGCTTTGGCGTGTCACTCATTCCAAGAATCTCGATACTAATAATACTAACAATCATAATCACTGCTCTTCACATTCTGCTGCTAAGTATTTTGAACTCTAACAGAGACTTCAATCAGCACTAATCTATTGTAACCACTTGTTTCCTTGGAGTTATGGTAGTTTTATTGACGAATAAATGACCATTTGTACCCATGAAAGATGAAAACGCTGACATATGTACCCACGCTAAATTGAAACTAAACTTGTACCCATGCAAGATGTCCTCCGTGTGATAAAAGTACCATGTCTTTGGAGGGTTGGAGTGCCACGTAAGATACTTTTGTCACACGGAGGACATCTTGCGTGGGTACAAGTTTAGTTTCGATCTAGTGTGGGTACATATGTCAGTGTTTTCATCTTTTATGGATACAAATGGTCATTTATTCTTTTATTGACATTTGTATCTTTGTTAAACTAAATAGAAAGTAATCAAGTTTAATGGAATAGGCAGTATAAATGAGAAGGAATGATCTATTATTGAATGAGCTTTCAAGTTTGAACACTTGACATCAAAACAGACCAACAATAATACAAACATAAAAATGAAAGTGAAATAGATTGAATCATAATGCAAACACATACAACACACTACACTATTCTATTTGGCCAAGCCTTGTGTTCTGTGCAGCATCATGATGATGAGTATTTGTTTCTCTCCTCTTTAGAAAGCGGTAAAGGCCATAACATAGCAAACGCAAAACACAAAGAATTGATATGGAAACCAAGGCTGATAAAAGATACCCTACAATTGAGTTGGAGCGCTTGCACCCAAACACAGCTCCAAGACACACCATTGCAGAGTAGTAATTCTGTAATTGGCATCCTTCAAATTTAATCGATGCACATTTAAGTTATATTATTATATTATTAAACGCGTTTAAAGAATATGCAAATATGAGGAAATTGGAAAGTGTGTGGAATAGTATATGCTTGCCTTCATGAGAACCGCTATAGTCCCTTTCTTGTCAAATAAGGAATAAGTACTCATGATCTTATATTAACCATTTTTTTCTTCTATTCAATTTCGAAGGACTTCCCTAGCCATGAATTCAGCATTCTTATATTCTTTTCTAAGTTGTATTCCACTTAATATTATGCTTTCTTTCTGTTTTGTTTTGCTTTTTTTTTTTTTTTTCCTTTTAATTTCCTCCGCTTCTCATTTTATCATTTCAAGATACAAAACAATTATATTGTTCCATTCGTGACTAATTTATTAGATTTACTTTAAATAAAACATTTATTAGTTAGATTGGTAGAAACATTAAATACAAATATATACTACTAGTAAAACTTTATAAGTTAGGAGATTAAGAAGTTCATCTAGTTAGTAACTGAAAAGACTAAAAGAGCAATCAAAACAAAAGAGAGCATGGTACGTGATGTGATGTGATGGGAATCATGGGATCATGTGAAGAACAACAAAAACAAAGAAGAGAATAATAATAATAATAATAATAATAATAATAATAATAATAATAATAAATAAATAAATAAAATAGAAATTAGAAGGAAAAAAAAAAGAAATAAATAA
>NC_029792.2:518469-525500 GCF_000816755.2 Arachis ipaensis | reverse complement strand
GCACTCTCCTCCCGCCGCGGCACTCTCTTCGCCGACGACGACGAATCTTCCGCCTCCGCTGCCAACGCTGACGAATCCAAGACCAAGAAGAACAACAACATCCTCTTCCGCGCCACCAACAGGGCTTCCAATTACATCTCCCGCCTCCTCGGAACCACCGCATCCGCCTCCTCCTCCTCCTCCACCTCCTACTGGCTTTGCGCCGCCGTGTTCCTGCTGCTCGTGGTCTTCGCTGCGTCCTCGTTGCTCTTCACTTCGCGCGGCTTCGTCTGCATCTCGTCCTACAACCCCGTATCTCGCGCCGGATTCTTCGGCCTCGACGGCCTCGCTTCCGATTTTGGAACCCTCGGCGTGCCCTGGTGTAAGTTTCTACCGTCTGATCTGATCTTACTTCTTTTTTATCTTAGGGTTTGTAATTTTGTCTTGATTCGGTTTTCGTTTGGATCGAGAGTGCGAAACTAAAAATGCTAGCTAGATTGTTTCTGGAAGATCAAACTGAACTGTTAAAATGTGATTCATTTAATTATTTCCGGATCCTGATCCTGATTTGAGCTACATTCCTTAATTAGTTGTTTATGGATTTCGCATTATTCACTTCATTAAATTCTATATATTAAACAAGCTCACAGTTCAAAGATAGCGGCGATTCTAATTAGTATTATTATTTTGATATGCTATAAATGAGCTCAATAAAGCAACCATTCATGAGATTTTGGAGCTGAGAATTAGATGTTGAAGTTTGAATATACACTTTGAAATCATTTAGTCATACATTTTGTTTTTGCTGGATGCTTATAGTCTCATCCTTGGTAAAGGCAGATCGAAACTTGGTAAAACAGTAGAATGGACATCGAAAGATCTGCTTAGAGCTTTAGAAGAATTTGTGCCTATATATGAAACTCGGCCAATCAAAAACAACATGTATGGGATGGGTTTTGACCACAGCTTTGGGCTTTGGTTTATGACCCGGTGGTTGCAACCAGAACTGATGATTGAGAGTGGTGCTTTCAAGGGACATTCAACTTGGGTTTTACGGCAGGCTATGCCGGACAGACCAATTATTTCTCTTTCACCTAGGCATCCAGAAAAGTATCTGAAAAAGGGACCTGCCTATGTTGATGGAAACTGCACATATTATGCTGGAAAGGACTTTGTTGATTTTGGAAGTGTTGACTGGCCCAAAGTGATGAAGAAACATGGGATTACTGACCTTAGTCGCGTGCTTATATTTTTCGATGACCATCAGAATGAATTGAAAAGGTTACTTCCAAAATCTTTGACATTCTTGGTTCAATAGTTGATTGTTCTGATGAAACTTCTGTTGCTTATTATTATTGTTATTTTATATATGTTAATGAGCAGAGTTGAGCAAGCCTTGAAAGCTGGATTCCGACATCTTGTGTTTGAGGACAATTATGACACTGGAACTGGTGACCATTATTCATTGAGGCAGATATGTGATCAATCTTATATAAGTGGTGTGTAATATCTCGCCTTCCTAGTGTATTATGATATTCTACTGAAATTTCTTTTTCTGTCAGTATATTCTAGTGAATGAATTTAATTACATTACAATATACATATACTGGCACAAGCGTGGTTGGTATTAGATCTCAATTATAGATCCATAATACCCTTTGGCCAAACTAAAAAAAATATTTGACTGACTTGAGGACTGTGTTATGGCATTGGTTACTATATGAAGTGAGGGATTTGAAGCTGGAGAGAAAATTGTGGAAAGTTGCATAAATTTCATCATTGAATCATTCTCTATTCAAAATCAGAAGTGGTTATCTCAATACTAGAAAACTTACTGAACTTGTTCCTTTGTTTATGTCAGGCGGTGGACACAGCTGCTTTAAAGACAGTGACGAAGCTAGGGTCAGATCGAGAAGGAAGAAATTCTGGGAGAAAGCAGTTGATATCGAAGAACTGTGTGGGCCAGATGAAGCATGGTGGGGAGTTAGAGGCTACATGCGTGATAACTTCAATCACAGCAACAAGCCAATATCATATGAACAACATTTCCAGAACAGCCGGTATATTGAATCTATTCTCGATGTTTACTGGGAACTCCCTCCTGTTGCCGGCCCTTCCCTAACCCATCAAACAAGGTATGATCCTGCTCGTGTGTCTAGTCCTATCGTTGAAGATGGGCGATATGGCTTGTTCCAAAGGCTTGGTTTGTCCAAATTTGACAACTCTGTATTTAATGGATACACTCAGATGGTTTATCTACAGATATCTAAATAGTCATTTAGATTTGCTTAGACGAGGGTATGGATGTAGTAGATGAAAGTTTTGTACCTGTATTATGTACGAATTGTTGCTTCAGCCTGATTTGGCTTAAAATGTAGTGTTCTTTTATTCTTATTTTCCTCTTTATTTGAAATTCAAGCTAGTCACCTTTGCTCACTGCTCAATTCTTCCTAATTTGGTTTATTTACGTGTTTTTGTTCTTGTTAATGTAACTTTTAAATGGTCGCTAGCTAATGCAAATTTTTGTACGTATGTGTCCGTTCATTTCTTATTTTCTCCAGCCAGATATAAACATTAACGACTAGCATTGTTTCCGTTAGTATCTACTTAAATACGAGGGAAAAGACACTGATAACGAGACAATTAATTTTTGCTTTAATAGTTGAAAAATTGATAACCAATTTTGAGAAGTTACTTTTACCTAGATGTAACAAATCTTCGGGAAGATTTACTTTGGAAAAAATATCACAACCAAACTAAATTAGATTCTAAAGTGGCGAACTCAATCATAACAATTTTAAAGGGTAATGCTAGGTAGACAAAAAAAAAAGTCAGAATTTTTTTATTTAGCATTAATTAATTGTTGCAACAATTAATGAATGCTAAATAAAGCAAGTTATGGCTGCTTTTGACTAATTTTCTTTAGTTACCAAACATTTTTTATTTTAAATTAATTAATAAATTAAAATCACAAGCCATTTTATTTAGGGTTGTTTAACACTTTAACATGTATGGACACATGTGAAGGTTATCAACCGAAAAAGTGTATATAAAAAGAGTTTGATTTTCAATGTATTTATTAAATAAAAACTTCAGTTTTATTTTAAAAAAAATACTCCGATTAATAATAACCTTAATATTTTTCCTTAAAAGTTAAAAAAAAACCTTTGATAACAAATTTCACTTTCTAGTTTCTTAGGAGGAGCTTTTCTTATGTTCTGTTAAACAGAGTGTGTTCTTGAAATCTAAAATAATGGGATAATTTTGCAAAGCTAACAACATTTCAAAGCAAAGATGTAAGAGTGTATTGAGTATCTAATACAATATGCCAGCATAAGCAAATACATAAAAGAAAGAGATAGCACAACAAGCAATTCTTTTTATACAGCAACAGGAATCCAAAGTTACACAAAATATAGAGAACAAACAAAATATATATATATATATTTGTTTATATATGATCTGGAAGTCTCCAGTTGAATTCTACTGGTGGTGGAAGAAAACTTGTCAGGCTATAATAAATGCACAAAAACTGAGACACTGAATTACATATAGTAGCAGCAGTGTTTCTTATCAGCAACAGAACCATCATAAATTCAAACTCCTTTGTAAACATTTTACTATAACTATAATTTTTTTAAACAAATACTTCAGTATGGTTCAACAATTTCTGCACTAGTTTTGGCTCTTTGATTTTTCCACTGCTCTTGGAGCTGCAACCAAAACAAATCACAACAGAATCTTTAAGCAATCTTGAATCTTAATCTAGTAATCCAACATGTTTAGTGTAAGATGTACCTAGTCCAATTGCCTCAGACCCTTTCATGATCCTCAGTCTCCTGCACGAGTCAGTGAACATCCTGCATCAACAAAGAATTTGTTTATTAAAATTGGATATGATCTTTAAAGGAATAACATGTAAAGCAAAAATGCCACATACAAACCAAGATATATATTTATACATACAAAATTCACACTTTTTCCCCAACTAAATAATTGATTATCAGAATAATCAAACATGCTATAGTAGAATAATTAAACTTATGAGATTGATGGCTAATTTTTTGTATATAGGATTTTATATAAAATTTGTAACAAAAATAGAAATAACATACTCCCAAGGAACATCTCCCACAAGCATCCAATCTCCATCCTTGTCTTCATAAGTAAGAACATATTCAGAGCCATGGAGAAGATCCCTCAAAGAGCTCTCACTTAATCCATCTTTTCCAGGCAGCCCAGGAGAGTTGCACTGACCTAATTTTCCATTAGAGAAGTTGCAACTCAAACTAAAGAAAAAAAAAATTGCTTATAAAGAAAAGGAACAAAAAAAAAAGTAGTTAAAGAAAATACCAATGGTGAAGCAGCTGAACATCTTCTCAAGAGCTGAAGAAAGTTCCTTATAGTTGCTATAGGTTTTGAGATCAACCTTTCTTAGATAAGGAGCACCATCCATGCTTACCTTCACATACAAACAACCAAATCCTGGTTTCCCTTCAGCTTCATCATTGTTCTTTGTCAAATTAGAGGCCATGGTGTTCTTTCGAAACGATCGAATTGGTGGCCACCCCACAACCTGTGCCCTGTTGCAAAAAATGGAAATTTTGATATATCAACAGCCTCCAGACTTGAATTTCCATGCAGAGAAGAACATACACAAACTATATCACACTGAAACACAAAAATTTAACTAACAATCACACTAACTATGAACAATTCTTTTTCAATCATACTAAGATTACAAGCCTGCTACCTCAGATTTATTTTATTTAATTTTTATTCATGGAAGTTATCAGAAATACATTCAACATAGTACATAAAACATAATATCATAGTAGCATTTTAATTTGGCATTATAATTTTAAATTGTGTGAGAAGAAAACAACATTGTAACAGCCAATCAGACTAGTTTCATGAATCATACATCTTTCAGTTTAATCAAGCAACCAAAACATGAAATCTGCACCAAGTTGACTTACTTAGAAGCAGGAGCACTAGCATGTTCATTAGTAGCAGGAAGTTGAGGGTTCTTTTCCTGAAGAGGCTTGGACTCTTTGATGGCTTGTGAAGCAGAAGCAGGGGTGTTAATGGTATTTCCTTGCTGGGTGCTAATGGTTTTGGGGTCCAATGGAGGCTTTCCAACAACATTCCCTGCTCCTCTTGGTGAAAACAAAGCAGAAGCTTTTCCCAAGTCAGAGTCAGATCCATGAGCATCAGAGAAACCCCATTTAGCATCAATGGCATCAGAAAAGCCTCTCTTAGCACCAGCCACATGGACATGGTGGTTCATCACATTGTTGTTGTTATTGAGCTTCCCAAATAGAGAGAGAGACACCCCAGAAAGTGGTTTTCTCTCTGGAGACTCAGAACCTGGTAGGCCAAGCCTTAACTCAGTCTCCTTGAAGGTCTTTCCATCTTCAGAAGAAGAAGAAGAAGATGATGATGAAGGTATCTTCTTCTTCTCTGCTAAGCCTATGTAATCATGTTCCAAAGGTGTAGACATCAAAATATGGCAACACTCAGAATCAAAGCTATGCAACAAGGGTGAAAACTTAGTATATGTTTTGTGTGACTAAATAATATTACACCAGAGAGAGAGAGAGAGAATTGAAGTGTGCTTGAACAGAAGTTATTATGGTGTGATATTCATATGAATGAAGAACTGGCCTTTGTTAATGTGGAAAAAAGAACCTTCTTGAGCCTTGCCTTTGTTAATTATAATTTTGGTGATATTAATTAATCACTAATTCAATTTTTTAACAAAGAAAAGAAACTAACCTTGATATGCATGTATGAAAAATTGAAAATCAATATTTGTCTACATCTCAATGAAAGTATATATATCATAGGAAACATTTCAAGTGCATCAGTTGTTTTAACCGTTGATTTTAATTAATATATATTATATATATTTTTTATAATTCAAATTAACGGTTAAAACAACTGGAGCACCGATACTCCCGGTACACTTGAAATGTATCTCATATATTTTCTAGAAACGTAAATTTTTTTATTTAAATAGAAAAAAACCATTTAATAACTGCCACTTTTTAGTATTCAAAATATTATTATCTTAAAAATAAAATCACATATATTATTTTTATGGAAAGCAAATTAAAGTGTTCCCATACATGTTCAATCATATAAAACAATCATGCACATTCCCATCTTTATTATTTTAAATTATATACATTGTTGTCGATGTAATTTGAAGTATTTATATAAATACTTAATAAATCAAAAAATACGCGTCAATTATATATACACACACAATATAGGAAAAGAATGTAAATAAATCACACAAAAATGGTTAACCATTAAGTAAAATAATTTTATTGAGATGAAAAACTTATGCTAAAAATTTCCAGTCTTTTGGAATCAAATTATTTACATATTTGGAGTCAATATCGTAAAAAAGAAAGCAAAAAAAAACCAAGCAACTTATTATGAGTAAAGAGGTCATTAAATGGTATATGTATATATATTTACAGAAAGCAATGCATGCTACGAAGCATGGATAAGTCACTGTGTCCGCGTGTCAGACACATTTTACACACGATGTTTTCGACACTCGTTCGATACACCTGTCTGCTGTGTTCAACCGTGTCTTAATAAAAAATAAAAAATTTTTTTTCAGACACGCTTGAACACATCTAAGTATTATCACGTGTCCGTGTGTCCAGTCTTATTCTTAATATATATTCTTAAAATAAATTTAGATATAGTATGTATTATTATTTATTAAAACAAAAAATATTTTAAATACTTGATATAATTAAAATAAGACATTAAAAATAATTAAAAATTTTAATTTATATTTTAATATCAATAAAATAACAAAATATTATTACGATTTATCTAAAAAATACTTTATATTTTATATGTATGCGTATCTCCGTGTCATGTAAGATTTTAAAATTCGCATGTCGACGTGTCTCATATCGTGTCGTACCCCGTGTCCGTGTAGGTGTCTGTGCATCATAGAATATGTATATTATTGTATGAATTTCACAAGTGTTTTTTGCTGGAAATATATATATATATATATAGGT